>NC_056624.2:112314992-112614992 GCF_002870075.4 Lactuca sativa | reverse complement strand
TCTACTAGTTCCCTGGTTTTGCCTTGGCCCCTCTTGAATCGCATACGGATCCTCTACTTTCAGTAGTACGGGCCCATTTTACCTTCCACATCTATCCGTGCTTTCCTCAAGAGTTACCTCAACTCCACCAAGTCCCCTTTTCTCTACTACTGATCTCTGCTACTCTCATCCTAGGCTTGCCCTAGGGGACTTCTGACTTCACCCAACCAGTCCTCAGCTGTTGAAGGCCTCCTTGTAATGCCAATTAGCCACCACCTGAATACCATCACATGAAATGAGGCTCGGATAATCCTTCGAGTAAAAGACTCGTCCCTACAACGGTTGGACTCAGACAAGAGCTGCGCAATAGGGCCAAATCCAGCACTCTGAGATTATTCAACCCTGCTCACATGTGATGTGACGTATTCACCTAATGGCTAACTCCCATCACTCAGAGTCCCACAAAGCACAAAGCAAGTAGCATTCGGATAAAGGAAACATACTCAGGAAAAACTATTCTCATAACAAGAAACTGTACTAGCATACAATGCTAAGCTCATACTATCAGGCATAACCTACACAGGCTATCCTACTACTGTCTACTCATTACTAGCATGAAATTCTTATCAAGCTGAAACACATAAAGCAGGCACATATCCTAGATCCTTAGTCCTATTCTAGCATGTTGTTCTACTGAAACTGAAACTGATATTCATAACATAAACTTGTATGGGTAATTTGGGAGTACTTACTTGAGCTCGGCTGATTGCATGCACCACACCCTTTTCTCTTACCAAAACTCCTTTCTTTCTGAATTCTTTTGCTTTACTAAAACTGTTTTCTTTCTCAAAACTCTTTTTACAAAACTGTCTTTTCCTTTTGAAAACCTTTATACCAATCCCTTAGTTTGAGTTCAGACACGCCCGAGGGTATGTCCGAATCCCTCAAACCAAGGCTCTGATACCAACTTGTAACGACCCAAAAATCACGACTAAAAATTTCTTTTAAAACATTACTAAAACCATATTTACAAAACTGTATCATAAATCATAACATAATTTTTAGAGTATTAATTCAAAACATAATCTCATTATCAGAGTAAAACATTCCCAGGCTAACTGACTATGGTGTGTGCACTGCAATCTTCTTGAGCTCCTCCTTTAAAAACTGTGTACCTGAAACCAAAACTGAAAACCGTAAGCACGAAGCTTAGTGAGCTCCCCCAAACTACCACATACCATACAATAACATATATAGCACATACTGGGCCTTGCCCACTGCATCGGACCGAGGTCCGGACTAACTGGGGCCTTGCCCCCTGCATCGGACCGAAGTCCGGAAACTGACTGGGACCTTATCCCCTGCATCGGACCGAAGTCCGTACTAACTGGGGCCTTGCCCCTGCATCGGACCGAAGTCCGGAAACTGACTGGGACCTTGTCCCCTGCATCGGACCGAAGTCCGGACTAACTGGGGCCTTGCCCCCCTGCATCAGACCGAAGTCTGGAACTAACTGAACATAACATAACATAAACATATCAACTAGCATGAACACACATATACTGCATACTGCATCAGGCCGTAGCCCGGAACACATAACACATAAATCCCGTCTGAGCCACGAAGGCATCAAACATACCAACTACGGCATCGGATCAAAATCCGGAAACTACTACTAGCTAAACGGGTCGGCATTGTGGCCTTAGACCTGTTCCTACTGGAAGGAAACTCACCTAAACTGCTGAGCTCCGTCGATAATCCTTTGGCTGCTGATCGACAATCCCCTGAGCCGTTGCTCCTCCTGCTCTCCGAGCTACCAATATCAATATGACACTTAGTGTCACACCCCCAAACCAAGGATGGCGGAAACGTCCGGGGGTGGAGGACTTCATGTATAGTATCACAACAACGAGTATAATAGTGCTCAAAGTAAATACAACCAATCATATATATCTATTCGAAAGAGTTACATCATTGTATGAATTACATGTTCTAAATCAATTACAATATGTAGACAATAAGTATGAAATGTTTGATGCCTTAACGTCCCATCCTCAAAAGCACTTGGTTACCTGTTTATTGATTTCCTGAGAATACAAGTAGTTTTGAAAAAGTGTCAACACAAAGGTTGGTGAGTTCATAAGAAATTTTGTTGGAGAAGTAAACCGTTTTCCTTGTAAAAGCGATAGTATATGTATCCAGAAAATCCGATATTTTCTTTATAAAAGTTATGTAATGTAGTCTTATAACCGAAGACCAAAATGTATAAGTAACCTCTCTTACTAATAGAAAATGATATGTGTTTAAATTGACATAAACGCGCCTGAATTAAATGAAATTCCCGTAAATTCTTATGTTTGTTAATACTTTATGTATATGTAGTCCTAAATCCCAGGACCGAGAAAATAACAAGTATTGTCCATACTTAAAGATATAAGTGTGGTTTCAAATGATGTGTAGTCATAAATACCAAAACCGAAAGTGTACAGTAATATCTGTACTTATTGAGATAATAAGTGATTTTAAAATCGACATAAAACCCATTTAAGTTTTATAAAAATCCCGTAAACTTTATGTATTGTTATATCCCTATGTGAGTCGCTATAATCATACTATGACTAAATGAACCTGCCACGACGTTTCTCAGGCGTCGTAAAACTGAAATGACATTTGTCACCCGTAGACCTGCAGGTCCCACTGTAGCTAGCAGCAAGGTGTGGGGTGTCAAACCCAATATAGATCTATACACAACTATCACGTTCTCCCTCCAGGAGACTCTGATTATAACTAACAGGAATTATATCCCGCACTCGGACGTACGGAAAGAGATTGTCTCACAGTTTAGGTTAACAAGTTTACGAGTTGTGTGCGTGAGTGTAAAACACTTCTGTATGAATGTACCCTTTTTGTACGTGTGTGTTATGTGATGTATCATAAACTATACCTATTATAGTTTTATCCAAAATGTTTGTAATATATAAGAACTCTTTTATGAAAAAGCGTTAGTGTTATGAAATCCATTAAACTATGCTTATTATAGCTTATATACGTGTTCTAAATGAATGAATAATCTTATCATGAATGACTTATTTTCAGTTTATGATGATAAAATTTACAAAGAAACACATTCAATACTTAGAATTTATATTTATACACTTTGCTCAACATAATACAAAGTGTTATGAAAATTATATGATGTTAACTAAATTAGACCTTCCTGCACTGTTTTAGAAAAGCCATAGAAAAATCATACGAAGTCGAAAACTAAATCCGTAAATTCTGAGAGTTCCCAAAATGTGTCTAGTTCACTCATAATTTTTATCATGATTTTTAATGACCTCCAACTTGGGTGAAAAAGTCCATAATCACAGACTGGTCCGGATTGGTGTTTGAAATGATAGACAGTTTTGTAAAAATCACCATAAATTGTAGAAAAATCTTATGGAGATGTGAAAGTAGTCATTTTAAAGCTAAGAACTGGAACTACTTACACCTAAAACAGTTTTTCAAACAAAAGTTTTTAAGTTGTCCAAAACAGTCCGTGAATGGAGTCCAACTTTTCTGATGAAAGCTGTTAGAAAAATTTAGTTATGTTCTTGGTGTTTTAACTTGTATTCCCCCCCTAAAAACTTAAGAAAACATAAAAATGTAGGGGTATGAACTCACCTTGAGTGATTTCAGTAGGTAAGTGTTGAAGAAGAGAAGTGTTCAACCCAAGAACACTTGAAGAATCACTTGAAGATTCGAAGATCTAACAAAAACGTGATGATGTTTGTGTAAGCAATCTTTGATTTTGAGTAGGAGGATGTGTAATAATCATAAGAAAGATGATGATACTTACTAATTGTAGGAGAAGAGTCTTGGAGTATGCCTTGAAATTCTCGAATTAGAGAGAAAAAGATGAGAGAGTTTGAAGTGTGATTCTTGGTGAAAATGAGAGAATGACTAAAGTGTGAGGAGAGAGGATGGATGTTCCAGCCCTAAGAACGTGGGAATAGTTGAAAATAGTGAGAAAAGACCTATGAAGTGACTAGGGATGGGTTGGTGGTGAATAGTGACATGGAGTGGGTATGGGAGTGGTTGCTTGTGTCATGGAAATAAGTAAAGTCAACACTCTACCTTTGTACTTCACCCACTCTCTTTTGGATAAGGTTTTATCCTTAAAAATGTGATTAATTAATAGTTAAGGGTCCTTATATGTTAAAATAAAGTTTTGGGTGAAAATCCCATGTTAAAACAATTAAAAACGGGCCTAAAATGCGAATTTAGTCGAAAACCGGGAGAAAAAGCGTTCCCAGCGAGACCTCTCGGTCCTAGGCCGAGGTTCGGTCCCTAGGCCAAGGTTCGGTCCCTGCTGGTGCTGAGCCGGAAGCGAACGGTGCGAACCAGAAGCAAGAAGCGAAGGCGAGGGGCTCAGTCCGAAGGCTCGGTCCGAAGGGTCAGAAGCGAAGGTTCGGTTCGGTTCATTGAGTGAGGTTCGGTTCGGTTCTTTGAGTGAGGTTCGGTTCGGTTCTTTGAGTGAGGTTCGGTTCGGTTCAGCAGCCTTCTTCATCAGGAGGGTTCGGTTCCTAAGGGGACTTTCGGTTCCTAAGAGGGGTTTCGGTTCCTAAGAGGACTTTCGGGTCCTAAGAGGGGTTTCGGTTCCTCAAGCCCGTTTTTCCCGTAGACTTCCGCTTTTGGGCTGTTTTCGCCAAATTCGAGGGTCGGAATGCCCCGAGTGATTATAGAAAGTTGGGAGAGATTTGAGAGAGATTCCACATACTCAGAGAGATTTGGGAGAGATTTGACATACTTGGAGAGATTTCACATACAGAGAGATATTTGGGAGAGATTTCATATTCTTAGAGAGATTTAGGAGAGATTTGACATTCTTGGAGAGATTTCTCATACAAAGAGATATGTGGGAGAGATTTCACATTCTTAGAGAGATTTGGAAGAGATTTGACATTCTTGGAGAGATTTCTCATACAAAGAGATATGTGGGAGAGATTCGACATTCTTAGAGAGGTTTCTCATATAAAGAGAGATTTGGGAGAGGTTTCACATACTTAGAGAGATTTGGGAGAGATTTGACATTCTTGGAGAGATTTCTCATACAAAGAGAGATTTGGGAGAGATTTGACATTCTTGGAGAGATTTCTCATACAAAGAGAGATTTGGGAGAGATTTCACATTCTTGGAGAGATTTGGGAGAGATTTCTGATAAGAAGAGATGGAGTGAAAACGATTGAGAGAGGTTTCATTGGTGACCTTTTTGAGTGTCCGGCTTCGCACTGCAAGGTCCGTAAACCCCGTTAAGCCTTGTTTAAGGATCTTGCATACTCCCGATGAGTATGTAACATTGTTTTATCGGTACTACCGTTTTAGGTTAAGGAGATCTAGATGTACGCACTTTTCGATTTATGATCTCTCATTAGAATAGAGAGTTGTTTAGAAATTACATAACGTAAACTCTAATACTCACGGCAAATTGAGTTGACCGGTTTGACTTGTTGACTTTAGTTGACTTTGACTTGACCGAAAATTGACGGTTGTCACACTTAGTCTGACAGCCCTCTAAAAGTCAACTAAGTCAACTCTGGTAAAAGTCAACCTTCCAGGTCAACCCTACTCGCCGAGTCCACCTAATGACTCGTCGAGTTCATATGCTCAGGGTCCTTCAATTCGCGACTCGACTCACCGAGTCAGTCCATGACTCGCCGAGTCCAACTATTTCCGAGTCCTGACCTGTCCAACTCGCTGAGTCTCCACCCGACTCACAGATTCGAGTCTCAACTCGAAGGGTTTGGGGTTTCGCGACCTGACTCGCCGAGTCTAAGAACAGACTCGTTGAGTCCAAGCCAATCATCAACAGACTCGCCGAGTTGTTCTTCCAACTCGTCGAGTTCCTGTCCATCTTCATCCAACTCGCCGAGTTCACCCATGTGATTCGCCGAGTCGCTACAGCTCTTAATCCATGCAGTGGCTTTTCGAGCCAAACAGGGGTTCCAACTCATAGATCCATACTTCTAAGGCCTATTCCTCACGTAAAGTGGCAAACTTTACGTGTAGCTAAAGAGATCTAGGCTCAAAACACTTCAAACTAGGGTTAATGGCAAACATACTTCTCCAACATACCAAGGGCTGATACTTTAGGGGATTCTAGACCAAAACAAGCATGGATCTGAGGTAGCAACCTCAGATCTGGACCTCTAGCTCGAAATGGTTACTTATCATGCCAAAAATGTCCAAAACTCACACATAAGAATAGATCTAGGTGAAAAAAAAGAGTCCAAGCAACAACTTATTACCTCTAATTGGTCTGAAATGTCTTCCTAATCCCGGATCTACAGTCCCTTCTTGCACCTCCAAGGTCTTTCTTCCTTCTCCAAGCTTTAATGCACTTCTTCAAGGCAAGATCTAGCTCAAAAACGGATATAGTGGCTAGGGTTTGGTGTTCTGGGGTAGAGAGGTAGTAAAAGAACCCTAGGGGGAGAATGAGACGTTAAAATAGGCTCCAAGTCCCGGATATAGGGTTTTCCTCGTTCAGACCCAACTCGCCGAGTTCACGAGCCGACTCGCCAAGTTGGTCACTTACTCGATCCCCCGGATCCCGCTCCGACTCGTTTAGTTCCTCCCTGGACTCGACGAGTCCACTCCTTGACTTAGGGTTTCTTCCCTTTTCTTGGCCTTTCTGATCTTGGGTGTTACAATTTTTGTGAGTTGATCAATCATGTTGATGTCTTTTCTCTCTTCCGATTTCCTAGGAATACATGTAATTTTGGAAACGGTCAACATAATCTTGGTGAATTCACATGTTTTATAAACATTGAAAACACTCTTTAAATAGTTTTTAGTATAAGATCTTTGTCTATGAATAGGTATTTGATAAGATGTTAAGATAGTATTGTCCTTGTTCTTAGATCTATTTGATACTCTTAGTATATTGGTTTTATAACTTCTTTTCTCAGATGTACTGCCTCATTTGCATAATTCTTAGATTCTTTGAAGTTAGTTCTGAATACTTATACGAGAATAGTATTATCCTTATATTTAATATTCTTAGTATTTTAGTATTATAACTTCTCTTTCGTATTCACCCCTTCCACATAACATTTTCTACCCTTTCGCATACTTCGCTTATAAGATATTCACCCCTTTCACTTATTAATGTATACTATCACTACTTCAAGGCGTTCCCCTCTAGGTAATTTAATTAGTGAAGGATGCCCGAACATTGCTACAATAAGTTCCTATAATTGAGCTTTCGAATTGATATTTTTCCCACACGACGCTTCTTCGGACATCGTAAAATAGTTTAAAAAGCTATGGGTGTTGTGATTCAACGATCAAGGTTGCAGCTTGCAACCGTAGGTGGGGTTGTTAGCCTCGTATAGATCTATATATAAGTTTTCCGCTCACTTAATATTAACGATTACAGGACGGGGTTAGCTGAAATTAATCAGCTAAAGGATTAATAGTATTGTTACATTAATAAAAAGAAATTGAAAACCGAATACTCTACTAGAAAACTGGTGCAATAGCTACAACCCAATCCGTAGGTATTCTGTAGCTAAAAGTAAATAGCTACGGAATTGCTACGGAAAAATGCATGTAGCATAATAACCCGTGGGAAAATTATAGCTACGGATTAGCTATGAAATCGCTACGGAATAGCTACGAAATTTTCCGTAGCTAACATAGCTACAGAATAGCTACGGAAATAAGTAACTACGAATTTCCTACAGAATAGCTACGGAACAAAATAGCTATGGAATAGCTACGCAATTGTTATGGAAATATATAGCTACGGAGTTTCTACGGCTAACATTACCTACATATTTTTTGTAGGTAATCCGTAGATAATTACTTTTAATTTAAAATAAAAAAACAGCAAAAATTTATAAAAAATCCATTTTTTTGTTCAAAATATTGGAAAAACTCGTTACATTAAATTCAACCAAAAAACAAATAACATTACAATAAAACTAATAAACCTAAAAGTCTCAAATACAAATGCATATTACAAATGAACATTGTCTAATAATACATTAAATGTGTCTAATAATACACATTAAAAGTGTCAACTACAAATGTTTATTTAAATGCTTACATACATAAATTTGAGAATTATATGGTGGATTGTTTGGCAAATTACCGAGTAAGCTGAATCGATAAAGGCCGACAAGTGTTCTTCAATTTGAGTTTTGAATCATATTGTTCCTGTTTCAACACAAAATAATCAATGATCACAAAAAATACAAATATAGCAATGTACTTTCATTTACTTTTTTAATATATCCATAATTAGGAACATTTTCGAAAGTACAACGTTATAAGTAAGACAAAATGAAAGTTAGATGTTATAATAAACATGTATATCTTGCATTTAACTAGCTCAAAAATAAAAACACATTTCCTTCTAATAATCGACTCCATCATGTTCTTGAATCACAACAATAATTGACTCATTCATCATTTTGTCATCACTAGAAGTTGGCTACCAATACAATGATCAATAATCCATAATAAAAATAGAAAGTAAAGCTAATATATGCATGCACCAAGATTTAATCATTTGAAAACCACTCACCACTCTAATATGCCATTCATGGCTACCAAAATCTTTGAAAGTGCTACGTCTAGTTCCCAAAAATAACATATTTGTGTCCATTATTTATTGGTAGTAAAATAAAAGGAAAGTATGTTTAAAGAAATATGAACTTACAATGCCCTACATGGTCCATTAACTGTGCAAATCATAACCTGAAAATTCATCCCCAACTCCAAATCAGTCACCATTAGGTCCAATTTTCAATTATCAAAAATTGAAAATCCAAAACTGAAGTGAAACATGTAAAATAACAGCAAAATCAATGCAATATGATAAAAATGAGGTTTTAAGCCCACGCGTTGCTGCGGAGTTTAAGCCAAAAAAATTGTTGAAAATGCATTGTTATAAGCTTCAAAAAACATTAGTGGTTTAATAAGAATAATAATTCCAGTCACACTCACACATAATAGCAATGTATTTATAATTTTTTTACGATAATAGCAATACTTTGGTTTTTTATCGATAATGGTAATGTACTTACGGGTTTTTTTTTTTTACCTAAATAGCAAATATCTTTGGTTTTTTTTAGCAAAAATAGCAATATTTTACCCATAAATAGCAATATACTTATAACTTTTAACCCAAAATAGCACTATACTTTCAAAGTACAATGGTTTAATAAGAAAAATATTTATAAATATAATATTTTTTGAATAAGAAATGAAAGTGAGATGTTATATTAGACAACGAAATGAAAGTACATTGTTATTTCTTGCATTCTGATCGGACTAAATGAAAGAAAAAGAAATTTAATTTCATTATGTTGTCTAATATAACATCTTACTTTTATTTCATATTCTTAATTTTGTTTATATCAAATGATATTTTAATTTTCTTTTCTTACTAAAAGATTACCCTTATTTTTTTTTCCTTTTACTTCCCAAAGTGGGACATCATTTTTTTTCCATATACATATAGTATGGTTTGTAGTAAGGATAATTCATGGTTGTACCTTGAATTGAAAGTAAAGACAATTATATTTGTCTACATTGTTCGTGCAAACCCAAAATACAAAGTTATTTCATATGGAAAAGGGGAATGATTATGGCTAAAAAAATTATAATTTTAGTCATTACAAATTGTTATGGCTTAAAAAAGTTGTTATTTAACATAAATATTGTTGATTTTCCAAACATTTACCTTAACATCACCCCAGAACATACCAAGATGTTTTGTGGCTTCATGTCACGATGAAATCATGCAGTTGGAATGCAAGTAATGCAAAGCTCTGACGTGAAACTTTTCAGAAAGTATATAAAACATTAGATGTTAAGTAAGACATCAGAGATAAGAACAAATTCATAATCAATTATGAAAAGATGTATTATTCACAGTTAAACCTTAGACGGTTACCTGACCATTTTTTCCAACAAACATGCCTCACACATTATAGCAGGGGCGTGAGTCTTCTTGTTGTGAAATTTGCCTCCTTATCCTGAAATTAAAACAAAAAAACAGGAATACTTACCAAAAATTGATGCATAAATTGGTTTTAAATGCCAAAAATAGTTAAAGTCGAAGAAACAACAAAAGGAAATGAACCTGATTATGGTTTTAACCTTTTGCGAGTAGAGAGATATAAGGTGTATTAATCAAGAGGGAAGAAGACGATCATCCAAAAAATCTTCTGCAACAAAAATTATAACAAATAAACCTCGTGTTACATCTAGTAATGGGGGGGGGGGGAGGAAAGAATAGGTTGGTTAACCAAGAAGCAACATCACGTCCTGAAAGATTTTTGTTCGGTCAAAGAAGCAAAGAAGGAGGAAGCAAACAATATAACTGTGTCTAGGATTTGACCTTAAGAACAGTAAAAACATTTTGTCAAATGTTATGTTTATAATTGGAACAAAAACTAAAGGATAAATCCCAATCAGGTCTTACAAGCTATCAAGTTGTAAAAAGGAAAGCAATCCTTAGAAAAACTATGAATGGTCTTGGAAAGTTTGTAATCATGGAAGAATTATGATATTGGTCTAGCTAAAAGTGCGACATCGGTCCAGCAAAATGTGCACCAGGTATAGATACAAGGATTTACCTTAGTTGAAGAAGAAATCGAGCAAAACAGGTAACAGAGAAGGAATGAACGCACAGTAAACCAAAAAGAAATGAACCCTAAATCAAAACAAAGATAAATCGAAATAAATTCTAACCCAAAACGAAACCCTAAGTGTAATTAAACCAAAAAGAAACTTACTTGAAGGAAATGCGACAGAGGGAAACGGCCGCTAAAATGGAGGCGGACAACGGGTGAATGAGCCGGAGAAGGGACGAGCAACGAGTGGAGGGGTGGTTTTGGGATGCGTTCACAGAAGACGAATGGGGGAAGACAAAAGCGAGGAGTGTAGGAGTCGATCGCTAAAATGGAGGCGGAGGCGTACAAAACAAATATGAAACCCTAAACTGAACAACGCAAAAAAAACAAGGGTGATGGGACTCGAACTCGGATATTTTCCATACATAACCAACAAATCTACCAATTGGCTGGGAATGCCACATCCATACTAACATTGTCCACTATTACTTTTAACCACTTCCACAACCGTTTATTGTTATTATTATTATTATTATTATTATTATTATTATTATTATTATTATTATTATTATATTTGTAATTATTAAATACATGTAGATACACATACACGAGTACATACATATACACAAACACATAACCATATAAATATATATACACATTTAAATACACACATACACATACATATACACTCGCACATACATACACATATAGACATACATAAACATACATACATACACACATACATAGACATACATAAATATACATACAATGTTGACCAAAAAGAGTTAAGTTATGGTACTTTGATATATCAGAAGTATAATGGCTTGAGTGTTATTTTTTTTTTTCATATTTATACATAGAAATTATAGTCTTGTTCGGGACCTGTTTTACCCCCCTTAAACACCTTATTTTTCAAAATTGTTTTATATGAATTAAGTAAAGGTCATTAGATTTAAAAATAGTATTTGCACAACTCTATACGATTTGTCTACAATTTTTGACGATTTTTACAAAACTGCCTCGCAAAACAGCTCATTACGGACCAGTTTGGGTAAATAGTCGATTTCACCCTAGTTAGGGGCATTTCTGGCATTTGGTCAAAACTAATGAAATGTATAGGACTCAAAAAAGAAACTCTGTCTTTTGGTTTTGACTAAAAAGGTTTTAGCATGATCGAAATATTATCTCTCAAAGATATGGACACATTAGGGTAAAATCCTGAAAACACAACTTTGTCTTTTTAGGGTTAATTTGACCTCTTAACCCATTAAGACCTATCCAATGAGGCTTATAATCAGTAAATGAGTTCATAACAGTAGATTACTTCATTGATATAGAATTCATTGAAAATATAAACCCCTTTTCTTGAGATTTCTTGCATAAAACATCAAAATAAGTACAATGCCCTCATGGGAAGAATACCAACTAGGGTTTAAGGTTTGAGACCAAAACAACCCATGTCACCACTTAGCCCTCAAAACACCTTGGAGCATTACAACCCACTGCCATAGTGGCAGTGGTGGCTGGCGGTGACTGCCACCACCTTGGTGGTGGTAGTGATGGTGAAGATTTCGTTTAAAGGTAGAAGAGAAAGAAGGAGAATAAGATTGCATGACTTACTTGAGAATGATGGTGATGGTGATGATGATGATCGTGATGGTGATGGTGGTGATGGTGATGATGGTGATGGTGATGGTGATGGTGATGGTGATGGTGATGGTGATGGTGATGGTGATGGTGATGGTGATGGTGATGGTGGTGAAAGTGATGGTGATGGTGATGGTTGTGATGGTGATGGTGATGGTGATGGTGATGATGGTGGTGGTGGTCATGGTGGTTGTGGTGATGGTGATGGTGATTGTGATGGTGATGGTGGTGTGATGGTGATGATGATGATTGTGGTGGTGGTGATGATGGTGATGATGATGATGGTGATGGTGATGGTGATGGTGGTGATGGTGATGGTGAAGGTGATGGTGACGGAGATGGTGATGGTGGTGATGGTGGTGGTGGTGATGGTCATGGTGGTGTGATGATGGTGGTGGTGATGGTGATGGTGGTGATGATGATGGTGGTGTGATGGTGATGATAATGATGATGATGATGATGATGGTGGTGTGATGATGATGATGGTGATGGTGATAATGATGATGGTGGTGATGATGATTATGATGATGACGATGGTGGTGGTGATGATGATGATGATGATGATGATGATGGTGGTGGTGGTGGTGATGATGGTGATGATGATGATGGTATTATTCAGTGCTTTAAATAAAACTCAAAAAAACTAATCAGAAGCCGAAATCCATAAACACTCAAAACAGACAAAGCAAACAGTGATCATGATAAATGAATCGTAACCCAAAACGAAAACCTAAGTGAAATTATACCAAAAAAAAACCTTACATGAAAGATTGATGATGATGGCGATGACATGTAGATGACAGCGACGGGAAGGAGATACCGATGATAGCAAAGAGATGACGACGATGTAGAAAGAACAAATTCCGGTAAGAAAATGACATCGAGTGAAAGAGAAGATCGAAAGGGAGGGTGTGAATGGGAGGTGCGACTATCTGAGTGATAGAGAAGAGGGAAACCTAATGAAGGAAATCATGAAAAAATGTGATAGTGATGGTGATGATGATGATGGTGATGGTGATGATGATGACGGTGATGATGATGATGGTCGTGGTGGTGATGTTGCTGATGATGATGATGATGATGATGATGATGGTGATGGTGATGATGATGATGATGATGATGGTGGTGGTGATGGTGATGATGGTGATGATGATGATGATGGTGGTGGTGGTGGTGGTGGTGATGATGATGATGATGGTGATGATGATGGTGATGGTAATGGTGATGGTGATGGTGATGGTGATAGTGATGGTGATGGTGATGATGATTGTGATGATGGTGGTGATGATGATGATGATGATGATGATAGTGATGGTGATGGTGATGGTGGTGGTGGTGGTAGTGGTGGTGGTGATGATGATGGTGATGATGGTGTTGATGGTGGTGGTGGTGGTGATGATGATGATGGTGATCATGATAAAGATGGTGATGATGATGATGGTGGTGGTGATGATGATGGTGATGATGGTGATGATGATGATGATGATGATCGTGGTGATGATGGTGATGATGATGGTGGTGATGACGGTGGTGATGATGGTGATGATGATGATGGTGATGATGATGATGATGATGATGATGATGATGATGGTGGTGGTGGTGATGATGATGATGTATATGAGTTTGTGAGATATATGTGAACGTATTCATAAGCATTATAAGCATTATAGTGTTAAACCACTAAACGAGCAATGGAGCTCCTATGTGCACACGGATTTATAAATGATATTTGTAGCTATAAATTGGTGATAATATTGATAATGATGTATAATAGAGGTGTGAAAAAAAGGAGCGAAAAAAACGACATTTGGTGCCGGAAAATCAAAAATAAGAAAAATCCGTAGCGAATCCGTAGCTAATTAGCTACAGAATAGCTTCGGAATTCTAGCGAAATGCATATTCCGTAGCTAATCCGTAGGTAATTACCTACGGATTAGCTACGGAATATGCTTTCCGTTAGAATTCTGTAGCTATTCCGTAGCTAATTAGCTACGGATTAACTACAGATTTTCTTATTTTTGATTTTCCGGGCACCAAATGTCGTTTTGTTTTCGCTCCATTTTTTTCAGAACTCTATTATACATGATTATGTATATTCTCACCAATTTATAGCTATTAATATCATTTATAAAGCCGTGTGCACACACAGGATCCATTGCTCGTTTAGTGGTTTAACACTATAATGGTTATGAATACATTCACATACATCTCACAAACACGTATACATACACATATACCACAACTCATTCATGTTTATAAATATACATATTCAAACATAATCCATCACAAGTTGGTGAAAAGTATAGGCATTACAATGCTAAACTGTGAAATGAGTACTTGATCCCGAAGGGGCACAAAACTTTATGAAAGAGATTAATAGCTATAGGTTACTAAAAATATAGATAATCATGTATAGTAGTGGTGTGAAAAAAAAGAAGCGAAAAAAACGACATTTGGTGCCCGAAAAATTGAAAATAAGAAAAATTTGTAGCTAATCCGTAGCTACTTAGCTACGGATTAGGTATGGAATTCTAACGGAAAGCATACTCCGTAGCTAATCCGTAGGTAAATAGTATTTGTAGGTATCTCGTAGCCATTTCGTAGCTAATTAACTACGGAATAGCTATGGATTAGCATCTGTAGCTATTCCGTAGCTATTTCGTAGTTAATTAGCTACGGAATAGCTACGGACTGACGTCTGTAGCTATTCCGTTACTAAATTAGGGCATCCCATTATGTAGATGATCCGTAGCAATTCCGTAGCTAATTAGCTACAGAAATTTTCTGTAGGAAAACCCCATGTTTTCTAGTAGTGATATATTTTTTTTTGTTTTTTGATAACTGATCCTAAATTTAAGGGAATTTGATTGATTTTTTTTATTTTAATTAAAATATGCAATTACTAATATGCATTTATATATTGATTGGTCTAGAACTGTGTCGCGTTCTCAACATTTAGGTGTTCTCATTTGATTATTCTCAAATATATATATATATATATATATATATATATATATATATATATATATATATATATATATATATATATATATATATATAATATTTTGTTTTTCTAAGATTACCTTTTTGACTAAAACTATGCATGTAAACTTCTAGTCAAAAAAATTCACAACTATAAACATTTTTATGTTATGATAGAAAATATGTATGTAATTTTTTAACATAAATAAAATCATCCATGTTTTCCAAAATCAAAGATTATAACAAATAATTATATAATATAACCAATATTGTAAAAAAGGCTCTTATAAAAATTGTTGTCTTTTATTCAAAAATCGATTTCAAGAAACACTAGAAAGGACAACAAAAGTTTTAAAATGTTGAAAAACTTAAAACCATTTTAACGAACCAATGGTCATTTGACAAACATGGAAAGATTTAAACAACAATAAGAGAAAAGAATACAACCTTTGAAGTCTTTGATTCCTCTTAGGAGGCTGTAAGTTGACTAGGAATATAGAGTATAACTCCATCTTAGTAGAAACACCAACAATTTGTTAACTCGATAAAATGCTAGCACTTCCTATCATAAAAGAAATTCTTAAGCATTTAAGAATAAAACAACGCTTATCTCTTAAAGAGAGTATAAAGTATCAACCTCTTTTTGCTATTTGTTTTTAACATGATGAGAAAACCAGAGTCAGAGAAGGCCTCAAAATTTCATTGTTTTCACTATCCAAACCGTAGAGACAAATGAAAAGCTTTTAATTATATTAATTCAAGTCATTCCCATTGGATGTTGATGCTTTAAGACAACATGCATCTATCAACAAAAGCCTACATGTATAAAGACATGACTTTATGATTAAGGAGATGCAAACATATCTTCTTTTCATTTTATTGTCCGCTCGCTTCTTTTTTTATATATAAAAGGAAGAATCTAGTTTTTATAAAAACTCTTCTAATTTATTACTAATTTATATAACTTCTAAAGATATATAAATACATATAAGACAAAAAAAATCTTATTTAGTTTAAAAGATGCACATGACATTATGAATCATACCTTATGATATATTTTGATACTTAATAATGAAAATTAATATTTTCTTAAAATAAATAATTTTCAATTAATTAGAACAGTTACAAATATTTATAAAAAAAAATAAATTTTTATAAATAATATATTTACATCAACCTATGATTATATATTATTAACAAATATAATTCTAAAATTATTCTTAAACATATACATCTTTTATTTTTTTTTTTTCAATACTATTTGGTACAATGTTAGAATTTTTTTTTAATTATATTCTATGGTTTAGTGTCCAATGAGTGACAACCACCATAGAACAAGTGACATGTTAACAATTAATATATCAACTATGATATGCTAGTTGATGCTTAGTTTATATTAAGATTGCAATGAAAACATGTTTTTATTATTGAATACGAATTTTTTTAATTAAAGGTGTGCTACACTTTTGTTTTTTAACCATGTGTTGTATATTATTGAGTCTCTTCACAAAAATCATTAAAATCTACGGACGAATTTACGCATTCTATAAATTGACACTCTACAACCAATTACTCAGCACACAATAAAATTTTCAATTGCTTGCCGTTTTTTCTAGCTTCACCTGAAAATGGTTAGTGTGCTGGAACTCCGAATGGCGCAACGAGCTGAAGGTCCAGCAACGATTTTGGCTATCGGGATTGCTACACCAATTAACTGTGTGCTCCAGAGCACTTATCCAGATTACTATTTTCGTGTTACAAATAGCGAGAACAAGAAAGAACTTAAAGCAAAATTTAAACGCATGTGTAGGTTTTGTAAATCATATGTAGTTGTTGACGTAACTGTAGTACATCTATTTTAAAAAAATTACTCTTTCTTGGTATTTCAGGTGATAAATCAATGATTAGAAAGCGATACATGCACTTGACGGAGGATATTTTGAAAGAGAAGCCAAGTCTTTGTGCTTACATGGCACCATCGTTAGATGAAAGACAAGATATTGTTGTCTTGGAAGTACCAAAACTTGGTGCAGAAGCTGCAACACACGCAATCAAGGAATGGGGCCAACCCAAGTCAATGATCACCCACCTTGTCTTTTCCACTTCGTGTGGGGTTGACATGCCAGGAGCTGATAACCAAATAACCGAGCTTCTAGCTCTTCGTCCTTCAATCAAACGTGTGATGATATACGAAAATGGTTGTTATGCAGGTGGCACAGCCATTCGTTTAGCCAAGGACTTGGCAGAGAACAACAAGGGGGCTCGTGTATTGGTTGTTTGCTCGGAAATCACTGCTATAGGTTTCCGAGGGCCCGATGAGACCCATCTTGATGGTCTTGTAGGTCAGGCTTTGTTTGGTGATGGTGCAGGGGCCATTATAGTTGGCTCTGACCCATTGCCAGATATTGAAAAGCCACTTTTCCAGATTGTTTCTGCTTCCCAGACTATCATCCCGGATACAAAGAGCATGCTTAGAGGACACGTTCGAGAGGTCGGGCTTAAATACCATCTCCATAAATCCATTCCTGAACTCATCGCGAACAACATTGAAAACAGCTTGGTAGAGGCCTTTCAACCCTTGGGCATTGTTGACTGGAACTCACTTTTCTGGATTGTACATCCAGGGGGCGCTGGGATATTGGACGGAGTGGAGGAAAAACTAAGCCTTACACCGAATAAACTACGAGCCACACGACACATACTCAGTGAATACGGAAATATGTTTAGTAGTTGTGTCCTCTTTATTCTAAATGAAATGCGACACTCGTCCACTATAGACGGGTTTGAGACCACCGGAGAGGGTCTAGAGTGGGGTGTATTGTTTGGGTTCGGACCTGGTCTCACTATTGAAACTGTGGTTCTCCATAGTGTGCGCATTTAATGGTTATTATGTTTTGGTTATTCAATGTTGCGGCCTTGGCGTACTAAGCTTGACTAGCCTGTATTAAATCCTTGAAATTATGCCATCCTTTATTTATCACCATATCAATAAAAAATCATGTAATATGGTTCATGATTGTGTGTGCTTATTTCGGTACATTATGTTTTTTAATTCATGTTAATGTTAACTTCGGGTTAGTTGATTTTTTTGTTTCTGTGTCATGGATCTCCTTAGTAAATTCTGTGATCAGAAAATATATTATCACAACTGTTTAACCAAATTAAAAACAACGATTTTAATGACTTCTTTTTTTCTGTTGGAAAATAGTTTAAAAAAGAATAACCTATTTGCTCAAAGTTGGTAAGACGGGACCTAGATTTTATTATTATTATTATTATTATTATTATTATTATTATTATTATTATTATTATTTTCTGTTTTGAAAGATAGTGATTATAAGGTTGAATATCATTTTAAAACATAAAAACATACATTTTTTGTCTATTAGTTAACCATAAGTTAACAATAAATAGTTTAAAACCTTAAAAAAAAATCTTCAATACATATTATCACAACCGTTAAACAAAATTAAAAATAACGATTTTAACGACGTATTCTGTTAGATAATAGTTTAGAAATGGATAACACATTTGATTAAGCTTGTTATGTTGGGACCTAGATTATTTTTGTGTTTTGAAAGATAATGATTATATGATTGAATCATGATTGTAAGATCTTACTAAAAACAATTTAAAATATAAAATATACATTTTTTGTCAATTAGTTAACCATAAGTTAACAATAAATAATTTAAAACATTAAAAAAAAACATTTTCAATACATCATTTAACAATAAACAATTTAAAATAGTTTTTATAAAGTTCATATTCCATGTATTTAATTGGCACAAAACAAAACATTACAAATATTTAAAAAAAAATAGTAACAATCTTATGATCAATTCGATACGATCCTTAGATCTTACTTTGATCTTACCCACAAATAACACAAGTATGATCCGGATGGATTTACTTAGTTGGAACGTAAGATACTACAATCAGGATTGCCATTTTATAAACTTTGCATTCAATCAGCATTTCATGATATGAATTTGATAGCTTTCAAAAACATTTTTTTTCTTTGTTGTATTTCTAGAAATTTTAGCTAACTATTCTTTTTTTCTAAAAATATTTTGAGAGATGAAATCTAAAAAGGTTAATATCATAAATGATCATATATATTGAATTTTTTGAGGTTTTTTTTTTTTTCAGAATTAAAGCTCAAATTTAATATTTTTTCCTAAAAACAAGCAAAACTTGTATTTTCCATTATTTCGGATTTGGACCTTGCAGAGCTTACTAGTACTCATCCGATTGTAATAATTTTTTTTTTCAGAAAACCCTTTTAAGTTTTTTTTTCCAAAAAACTCACCTTTCTTTTTTCCGAAAAAACCATGAATTCTTTTTCCCAAAAAAAATTGAAAACGTGAACGGCCATCTGTAGCTATTCTTTCGCTATTTTCTGATGGATTACCTTCGGATTTTCTTTATTTTCAAGATTTCACGAACCGAACGTCATTTTTTTGCTTCATTTTTACGTACATGTACTATATATGATTATCTATACTTTCATCAACTTATACCTAATATCTACATGTGTAGAGCCATGTGCACCTTTCGATCCATTAATCTTTTCATGCTTTAACACTACAATTCATACTTTTATCCACACACATACACATACATACACACACATACACATACATACACACATACATAGACATACATATATGTCACGACCCAAATTTTCAAATAAAATTTTCGTTTTTAATTAAGCAAAATATTCCCATAAGACATGAAGTAATATTGACAATGGTTTTCAAAATCCATAACATTAACATTTTATTACAAATATCAGAGTATCCCATCAAACCAAGTACTAGAGAGTGCATACCACACCATCAAGCCTTGCCCTTGACCTTAGGCTCAGATGTACCAGAAACAGTCAACAAACTATAAGCTAATGCTTAGTGACTTCTCCAGAGCATACCCCACACAATCTGCATAATCACATAATCCGTATTAGCTATAAAAGCTACATAAACCACATAAGCCATGCATACAACATATAGGGATGCCATGGGCTCCCCATATGGTCTTACACCTAAGTGTCATGGGCTCTCCCATGGCCTTTAATAGGAAAGCCATGGGCTCTCCACATTGTCTTACATCCAGGTGTCATGGGCTCCCCCATGGTCTTTAATAGGAAAGTCATGGGCTCTTTACATGGTCTTATATCCAGGTGCCATGGGCTCCCCCATGGTCTTTAATAGGAAAGCCATATGCTCTCCATATGGTCTTACATCCAGGTGTCACGGGCTCCCCATGGTTTTTGATACAAACATACCACATATACAACAAGCATACCTCCTAGCATATAATCAACAGTCCTGCCACATAACACTATATCAACTAGTGTACCACATATCATAAAATGGATCGACCTTAGTGCCTTCGACCCATTGGTATGGTGAGGAGACTCACCTTCTCAAGAATGTTGAACTGCTAAGATAAGATCAGATAAGTCCCAACACACATGTCCAACTTAACTGCCTACAATCATCATACGACTAGTTTTGTCAAAATTTCGGAATCCCAAAAATACCCTTAAGGTCAAACTTGGTCAACCCTAGTCAAAGTCAAAGTCAATATTCAAGGTCAACACTCCGTGTTGACCCCAAATCGTTGAGTGCATCTAACAAATCGTTGAGTTCCTTTAGAGTCCATAAAACCGATAAAAACATTAGCAAACTCGCTGAGTTGTCTCATCAACTCGTCGAGTTCACTCATCTCCAGTAGACATGGAATCTTGTTCCAACTCGTCGAGTTTTTCCCGTTGGTTTTCATATCGGATGATACGTTGATTGCAGGGACTCTATGGCTTAAATCAAAATTTTAAAGATGTTTAGGACGATAAAGTTTCCAACTTTATGCCCCATAAGCACTTTGAATGCTCCAAAACGTCTAACAAAGGTTGGAAATCTCAAAAGCTTAGCCATATGGTTCAAGACTCTAGGAATCTGAAATCGGTCCTTTCCATAAGAGGTTCTAGTCCTTCAAACGTTCCAAAGATGGAGACTTTATGGACATGCATGTTCAATTCATGTCTTGAAGACAAAATGGCCAAAGAGGGACAATATACCCTAAATTACATGCATCGCATCCATGCTTGACCAAAAGTTATATCTAGCCCACTATGGGACCATTTGCCTTGGAGATTCATAAAGTTGCAAACTTTATGAACCCCATGCAGGCAATCAACAAGAATGACACGAAATGAAGAGTATACTCAAGATCTAGCCATAATCTAAGATAAAAATCGAATCTTGAATGCTTACAATAGTCCAGAAGATATTCAAACTCAAGAGCGAGGGCCTTATTTGTTGGATCTTCTCCTTCTTCTCACTATCTTCTTCTTCTCAAGCTCCAAAAGTCACTCTAGATCACAATATGAGAGGAAATGGAGATTAGGGTTTAGCACATACGTTCTTAGGTGTAACAGCTCGGAATTCCAGGTATCTTTATTGATTTGATTATTTTGTGTTTTGAGAGGGGACTCGGCGAGTTGGAGCTCAGACTCGCCGAGTAAGGTCGCGATTCTGGACACGGGATTCGTTTGGACTCGGCGAGTCCAGGATATGGACTCGGCGAGTCTGCGCTGTTTAATGGAACCCTAATTTCCCGGTCCTAAGCCCTATTTAAAGGACCTTATGGCCCTCATTTGCGGCCACCTTGAACCCTAAGAGCCCCCATACGACTGTGAGCCCTTGTGAGTGTATTTGGAGGCCATTTGTTCACCATTTTGTGTGATATTGCAAGAAAGGAGGGAGAGGATCAAACTTGAGGAGTTGGGGAGCTTGGATCTGTTGCTAATTCATCAAGGGAGTCTTCTTGAGGTAACTTTCAGAGCCAAACTTCATGTTTTGTGTTGATGTGTCAAATCTAGGGTTTCTTCTTGCTTTTCTTGGCTTAAATTGGAAGTATGAAAGGTTCCATGGAGATATGGAACCTAGATCTGGGCCTTAGCAGGTCCAGGAGACCCCATATGACTAGCTTTATGTCCATCCTTTTGAGTTAGAAGCTAAGGTGGTCATATTAGAGGTTGTTTCCCCAAAATAAGCCTTGTACGCATTGCATGGCAACCAAGACTGAGACTTTACGTGACAAATAAGCTTGGGAAGGCTAGATCTATGAATGGATGGAACGGATTTGACCTCAAAAACCAGTTTTAGCTGGTGCATGGCATGGACTCGCCGAGTCTGATGAACAAACTCGACGAGTCGCTTGAAGATTGTCCTTGAGGACACCCAGTGTGTAGTCCTGACCGGGTTATGGTTGACTCAGTGAGTCAGGACGAGTTAGAGAGGGTCGACAGGTGGACTGAGTCGAGCTGGGACTCGCCGAGTTGTTCTTGAGACTCGGCGAGTTGAGTCGGGGTGGCCCCACGACTCTCCCAGGTGGAACTCGTCGAGTCAAGGGAAGTACCCGACGAGTAAGAAGGGAATCCTATGGAGTTGGCGGATGCGTCTAGACTCGCCGAGTTGCCCTTGTGCACTCGCCGAGTCCGGTCAAGTTGACCGTTAACCGTTGACCAGAGTTAATCTATGTTTGACTTCTTAGGGATAGTCAAACTTAGAAGATAAAAGTGTTAATAAGAGATGCATGATGTTATAGGGAGATTGTAGCTCGGCGGATCGAGCACGAGTGACTTTGGGATTTGCTAGCTTTCGATATTTACGAGGTGAGTCTTCCCACTATACTGTACCCGGAAGGGTTTGACTGTGTGACCGGAAGGTCGGATATGATATGAGATATATGTGCTATATGTGATAAGTTAATTGTTATACGTGCTATGTATGTTATGTGGGCCGGAAGGCATTATGTTAAGGGCCGGAAGGCGATTATGTTATGGGCCGGAAGGCGATTATGTTATGGGCCGGAAGGCGTTGTGAGTCTTGGACCGTAAGGTTGGCGTGGGTAGGACCGGAAGGTTTACCCAGCAGGGACGGAAGTCCCCTGAGACACATGGACCGGAAGGTCAGGGCCTGGAAAGGCGTATGTGCGTAAGTTGTATTTTGGGGAACTCACTAAGCAATTATGCTTATAGTTGTTGTGTATGTGTTTCAGGTACTAGCGAGGACCGCGGGAAGGCGCCGGCGTGATCTGTACACACTGATAGATGTTTTGTGATCTTGGGATTCGTACGATTTGTATTCTGTTATAACACATGAAATGTTTATGCCTTGTTTTGAATGAAAATACTTTATTTTGAAATGAAAAATTTGTTTGAAAAAAATTACGTTGTTACAAATTGGTATCAGAGCCTTGGTTTGAGGGATTCGGGTGCACCTTCGGGCGTAACTGAACTCAAACCGAGGATTTGAGGAAAATTTTTAAAATAAAGGCATAGACTTTTATAAATAATTTTGTGGTAAACAAGAAAGAAGCAGTGTGTACGATCAGTCAGCGCCCGAACGGTAAAGATCCCCAAAATACCTTACAACGTTATGTTAAAAGATAAGATATGGTATGAATTGTTATGCATGCTAGAAGACTAGGTATTCATGATAGGACTAGAGTGGCCTGATTTGTGATGCCTTAGTCTAGGAAAGTTTGCCGATATGAGATGCTTTGATAGCGTGCGGGTAGATAGTGCATAACAAAAGTAGAGTACTCACTATCCGGGGGTTGGGGAGGAAGACTTGGGATGAATGCTGATGCGGTGTGGTCGGTAGTATTGGGCCCGTACTACCGAAGACACCGGGTCAGGGGGGAACCCAAGTAAGAATCCCTAGATATCGGAGACTGAGTAGGGTTGCGTTATCGAGTGTGATTATACTCGATGAAGTCTCTGATAGTTTTATGTTGTATTTCAGAGACATCATGGTTGGACCACGCCACAGACCGAGTACGAGCGGTGTGAGTGACGAGGAGATTCGTCAGATGACTCATGAGGAGGTGGCTGCAGCGATCCGGGCTGAGATTCCAGAGATGTTTGGGTCTATTAAGACCACCTTGATGGAGACTTTTGATGAGCGGTACGCCGCATTGACTGAGGCTGCAGCCGCTGCAGCTACCGCAGCTGTGGCCGCTGCCAGGCCGTAGGGGGGTGACTCGTTGCTATTTCGGGAGTTCAGCAACACGAAGCCACCTGAGTTTGATGGGACGCAGGATCCGATTGCTGCGATGAGGTGGATCGCTGATATTGAGGGTTGCTTCTACACTTGTTCATGTCCGGAGCATCTGAGGGTACGGTTCGCTTTGAACCAGCTCCGTCTGGGAGCGAAGGATTGGTGGAAGTTCGTGACGGCGAACTTCACTTTGGCAGAGATTTCAGCAGTGACATGGGAGAGGTTTACCTCTATGTTCAGAGACGAGTACGTTCCCCCGGTGGAGAGGGAACGATTGGTTCAGGAGTTCTTGACCCTCAAACAGGGTACTGATTTGGTTACGGTGATCACGCGGAAGTTTCATGAGAGGGCGATGTTCTGCCCCGAGCTGGTGTCCTCAGAGCAGGCTCGGATGAGCCGGTACTTGGGTGTTTTGAGGAGGGATATCCGGGAGTTTGTGTCAAACTCCACCTATCATACCTTTGCTAAGCTTCAGGCGAATGCCAGGAAGTGCGAGATCGAGTTGGAGACCCAGGCCAGGGAGGAGGCCGAGTCTCAGCGGGTGGACCGGCGGCCGGCTCAGTCTCAGCCGACAGCCAAGCGGACTAAGTCCGCCGATTCGAGGACGGGAGGTCCGAAGGGCCGCACTTGCGGAAAGTGCGGTAAGAGTCACGAGGGGACATGTCGATCTGGTGCTTGCTACAAGTGTGGCAAGGAGGGGCACTTCGCTAGGGATTGCCCCAAGGGGTTTACGGTTTGCTTTCATTGCAACCAGACCGGCCATCGGAAGGCCGAGTGCCCTCAGCTTCTTCAGGGATCTGCACCTGCTGCCAGAGTTTCTGAGACTCGACCGGTGAAGGTCGAGGCCCCGAGGGCTCGTGGGAGAGCCTTTCAGCTGACTGCGGAGGAGGTCCGCGCTGCGCCCGATGTTGTGGCAGGTACTTTCCTTGTGAACTCTGTGCCTGCTTTAGTGCTATTTGACTCGGGTGCGAGTCGGTCCTTTGTATCTTTGGCCTTTAGTCAGCATATCAGCGTTAGTCGTGAGCCGTTGAGTCGGCCTCTGAGAGTTTCTATAGCTGACGAGAGGGTGATTTGTGCCACGGAGGTTCTCCGGGGATGTGTGTTAGAGATTTTCGGGGTCGAGTTTCCGATTGATCTGATTCCTATTGCGATGGGTGATGTCCGTGTCATTATGGGCATGGACTGGTTGAGCCGATTCGGCGCCGTCATCAACTGTGAGCGTCAGCGGGTGACTATACGAGACCCTAGTGGGGGAGTTCTTTCGGTGTATGGCGAGGGTACCCGTTCAGGATCAGCTTTTTGTTCGGCTGCTAGGGCGAGGCAGTGTTTACAGCAGGGCTGTAAGGGTTTTGTGGCGTATGTGATGGATACGCGGGAGGCTTCCGAGAGACCGAGATCAGTTGAGGAGGTTCCAGTGGTGCATGAGTTTCCAGATGTTTTTCCCGAGGAGCTGCCGGGAGTACCTCCTGTGAGGCAAGTGGAGTTTGGTATTGATCTGGTTCTGGGGGCCGCACCTATCGCTAAGGTGCCTTATCGTCTTGCACATCCAGAGATGCAAGAGTTGTCCTCGCAGCTTCAAGAGTTGCTGGGAAAGGGATTCATTCGGCCAAGCAGCTCGCCGTGGGGAGCACCTATTCTGTTCGTCAAAAAGAAGGATGGTTCACACCGGATGTGCATTGATTACCGGGAGTTGAACAAGTTGACGGTCAAGAACCGTTACCCGTTACCAAGGATCGACGATTTATTCGATCAGTTGCAGGGGGCATCTTGGTTTTCCAAGATCGATCTGAGGTCGGGGTATCATCAGGTGAGGGTACGGGATGAGGACGTCCAGAAGACAGCGTTTAGGACGCGATATGGGCATTATGAGTTTGTGGTGATGCCTTTTGGGCTCACCAATGCCCCGGCTGTGTTCATGGATCTCATGAACAGGGTATGCAGGCCGATGCTGGATCGGTCGGTGATTGTATTCATCGATGATATTCTGGTGTATTCGAGATCTAGAGAGCAGCATGAGGAGCATTTGAGGGAGGTCCTTGGGGTGTTGAGATCGGAGAAGCTTTATGCAAAGTTCTCCAAGTGTGATTTCTGGTTGCGGGAGGTCCAGTTCCTAGGACACCTCGTTAACCAGGAAGGGATTCTGGTCGATCGGGCCAAGGTTGAGTCGGTGATGAGTTGGGAAGTGCCGAAGTCACCATCCGAGATCAGGAGTTTCCTCGGGTTGGCAGGGTATTATCGGAAATTTATCAAGGATTTCTCCAAGATCGCAGTGCCGCTCACCAGATTGACCCGGAAGGGTGTTGCATTCTCATGGGGTCCCGAGCAGCAGACCTCCTTTGAGACACTTCGCCAAAGGTTGTGCGAAGCCCCGGTATTAGCTCTCCCGGAAGGGATGGAGGATTTTGTAGTATATTGTGATGCATCGATTTTGGGGCTGGGTGCAGTATTGATGCAGAGGGGTCATGTGATAGCTTATGCGTCGAGGCAGCTGAAGCCTCATGAGACGAGATATCCCACGCACGATTTAGAGTTGGGGGCAGTAGTGTTCGCTCTCAAGATTTGGCGTCACTACTTGTATGGGGTTCGATGTACGATATACACGGACCATAAGAGCTTTAAGTATTTGATGGATCAGCCCAACCTAAATATGCATCAGAGGAGGTGGTTGGATGTGGTCAAGGATTATGATTGTGAGATCTTGTACCATCCAGGCAAGGCTAATGTGGTAGCCGATGCGTTGAGCCGCAGGGCGGAGAGCACTCCACTGCGAGAAGTATGTTTGAGATTGACCGTGATAGCTCCAGTATTGGATGCTATTCGTGGGGCGCAGGCCGAGGCTGTGCGACCGGAGATGCAGAAGAGAGAGCGGGTCGTTGGTTTGGTTTCAGAGTTCGTTACGGATGGACGAGGGCTTATGACGTTTCAGGGTCGGATTTGGGTACCGTTCGTGGGTGGTACGCGTATTAGTTTGATGGAAGAGGCTCATTGGTCGAAGTTTTCGATCCATCCGGGGGCTACGAAGATGTATTTGGATTTGAGGAAAGAGTATTGGTGGCCCTGTATGAAGAGGGACGTCGCATGGTTCGTTGAGAGGTGCTTGACCTGCCGCAGGGTTAAGGCCGAGCACCAGAGACCGCATGGCAAGTTGCAGCCATTGGAGGTTCCCGAATGGAAGTGGGAACAGATCACTATGGATTTCATCACCAAATTGCCGAGGACTGCCAGAAGAGTTGATGCAATTTGGGTGATTGTGGATAGGTTGACGAAGAGCGCTCACTTCCTTGCCATCAGTGAGAGTTCTTCAGCGGAGAAGTTGACGGAGATATATGTGAGAGAAATGGTATCTCGGCATGGGGTGCCGATCTCGATTGTTTCAGACCGTGATGTGCGCTTCACTTCCAGATTCTGGAAGAAATTCCATGAGGAGCTGGGTACTAAATTGCATTTTAGTACCGCATATCATCCCCAGACAGACGGCCAGAGCGAGCGGACGATTCAGACGCTGGAAGACATGCTTCGAGCGTGTGTGTTAGATTTCGGGGGTAGCTGGGATGCGTATTTACCCTTGGCAGAGTTTTCCTACAACAACAGCCATCATTCGAGCATTGGTATGCCACCCTTTGAGCTGTTGTATGGTAGGAGGTGTCGGACCCCCATTTGCTGGGGAGAGGTTGGGCAGAGAGTGATGGGCAGTACAGAGATCGTGCTTGTAACAACTCAAATTTTTCAAACAAAATTTTCATTTTTAAAACATAATTAATCCCATTTAAAACAAGGCATAAATAGTTTAATTATTCGGTCAATACAATTATTCAAACTCCCAAGATCATAAAACAATCTTCAGTGTGTATCGATCATGCCGGCGCCTTCCCACGGTCCTCGCTAGTACCTGTAATACATACACAACAACTGTAAGCATAAATGCTTAGTGAGTTCCCCAATATACACTTACACACATACGCCTTTCCAGGCCCTGACCTTCCGGTCCTCAATACAACGCCTTCCGGCCCATAACATAATCGCCTTCCGGCCCATAACATATTGCCTTCCGGCCCACATATCATACATAGCACATATAACAATTAACTTACCACATATAGCATACATATCACATAACATATTCGACCTTCCGGTCACACAGTCAAACCCTTCCGGGTACAGTATAGTGAGAAGACTCACCTCGTATATGCTGAAAGCTAGCAACTCCTGAAATGACTCGTGCACAACCGACGAGCTACAACCTCCCTATAACATTACGTAACTCATTAATACTTATCTCTTCTAAGTGTGACTATCCCTAAGAAGTCAGACTTAGGTCAACTATGGTCAACGGTCAACGGTCAGCTCAACCGGACTCGGCGAGTACCATGGCGACTCGGCGAGTCTAGACGTCTTCCAACTTTCTGAGATTCCTTATCTACTCGTCGAGTACCCTCATCGACCCGACGAGTTACTCCTGGAAGAATCGCGGGGCCACCCCGACTCCACTCGCCGAGTCTGATGAACAACTCGGCGAGTCCCAGTAAATCTTCAAGCTACTCGCCGAGTCTGAAGAACAACTCGGCGAGTCCATGCCATGCAGACGAGTAACTGCTTCCTGAGATAGGTCTCGTCCCGAAATACACATGCATGGGACCTTCTGGACCTCTAAAGGTCCTACTACAAGATTATAGTCGTGGGGTAACAAGGCACTACTTCATCAAATCACTAAATGGGTTCTATAAACCCTAATTTCATAAATACATTAATATAGCAGAGCATACACGAATTCTTACCTGGATGATGTATTCTCTGTATTCCCAATTCTCAGAATGTGACCCCTTGCTGCTCTTTTAGCCAATCCTTCCTCTTCCTTGCACAACCACTCTTCTATAACCAACAATGGCCTAAGATCCTTGCTCCAGCTGCACTAAATCGATTTAGGGTTCTTCTCAGAAGGCTAAAACGAACAATGACGGCCAATGGGTCCCTTTTATACGTCCCAAACCTGAACGGTTAGGGTTTCCGCTAAACAGCGTCGACTCGCCGAGTCCATACCTGGACTCGTCGAGTCCAGTCGCGATCCCGCGACCAAGTCTGCGATCCTACTCGGCGAGTCTAGGCTCCAACTCGCCGAGTCCCCTCTTAAACCACCCAAAAACATAATTTAATAATACCTGAGATTTCGGGCTGTTACAACTCTCCCCCACTTGGATTAGACTTCGCCCTCGAAGTCTCACTCTGCAAATAGTTCCGGATGTTGCTCCCGCATTTCGCGCTCCGGTTCCCAAGTCATTTCTGATCCCTTACGGTGTTGCCATTGAACCAACACCAGAGGTACCTCCTTGTTCCTCAGAACCTTGATCTTCCGATCCCTGATAGCCACTGGTCTCTCCGCGTAATTCAGGCTCGCATCCACCTGAATATCCTCCAATGGAACCACTGCCGACTCATCGGCTATACACTTCCTCAACTGCGACACATGAAAAGTGTCATGGATCTGACCCAACTCCGCTGGCAACTCCAACCGGTAGGCTACCCGACCTATCCTTGCAATCACACGAAATGGCCCAATATACCGGGGCCCCAACTTGCCTCTCTTCCTGAACCGAATCACTCCTTTCCAAGGAGAGACCTTCAGGAGAACGAAGTCGCCGACCTGAAATTCAAGCTCGGATCGGCGCCTGTCTGCATAACTCTTCTGTCGGCTCTGGGCAGTCAATAACCTTCGTCTCACTCGCTGAATCTGCTCTGTCGTCTGGAGCACGATCTCCGTGCTGCCCATCACTCTCTGTCCCACCTCTCCCCAGCAAATGGGGGTCCGACACCTCCTACCATACAACAGCTCGAAAGGTGGCATACCAATGCTCGAATGATGGCTGTTGTTGTAGGAGAACTCTGCCAATGGTAAATACGCATCCCAACTACCCCCGAAGTCTAACACACACGCTCGGAGCATGTCCTCCAGCGTCTGAATTGTCCGCTCGCTCTGACCGTCTGTCTGGGGATGGTATGCGGTACTAAAATGCAATTTAGTACCCAGCTCCTCATGGAATTTCTTCCAAAATCTGGAAGTGAAGCGCACATCGCGGTCTGACACAATCGAGATCGGCACTCCGTGCCGAGATACCACCTCTTTCACGTATATCTCCGCTAACTTTTCCGCTGAAGAACTCTCACTGATGGCAAGGAAGTGTGCAGTCTTCGTCAACCTATCCACAATCACCCAAATTGCGTCTACTCCCCTAGCAGTCCTTGGCAATTTGGTGATAAAATCCATAGTGATCTGTTCCCACTTCCACTCGGGGATCTCCAATGGCTGTAACTTGCCATGCGGTCTCTGGTGCTCAGCTTTAACCCTATGGCAGGTCAAGCACCTCTCAACGAACCATGCCACGTCCCTCTTCATACAGGGCCACCAATATTCCTTCCTTAAATCCAAATACATCTTTGTAGCACCGGGATGGATCGAGAATTTCGATTTATGAGCCTCTTCCATCAACGTAATACGCGTACCGCCCACGAACGGCACCCAAATCCGACCCTGAAACGTCATAAGGTCTCGACTATCCTTGACAAAATCTGAGATTAACCCCACAACCCGCTCTTTCTTCTGCATTTCTGGTCGCACAGCCTCAGCCTGTGCCCTACGAATATCATCCAATACAGGAGTCATCACGGTCAGTCTCAAGCACACATCTCGCAATGGAGTGCTCTCCGCCCTGCGGCTCAATGCATCGGCTACCACATTAGCCTTGCCTGGGTGGTACAGGATCTCACAATCATAATCCTTGACCACATCCAACCACCTCCTCTGACGCATATTTAGGTTGGGTTGATCCATCAAATACTTCAAACTCTTATGGTCCGTGTATATCGTACATCGAACCCCATACAAGTAGTGACGCCAAATCTTGAGAGCGAACACTACTGCCCCCAACTCTAAATCATGCGTGGGATATCTCGCCTCATGAGGCTTCAGCTGCCTCGACGCATAAGCTATCACATGACCCCTCTGCATCAACACTGCACCCAATCCCGAAATCGATGCGTCGCAATATACCACGAAATCTTCCATCCCTTCTGGAAGAGCTAATATCAGGGCTTCGCACAATCTTTGGCGAAGTGTCTCAAAGGAGGTCTGCTGCTCGGGCCCCCATGAGAATGTAACACCCTTCCGGGTCAATCTGGTGAGTGGCACTGCGATCTTGGAGAAATCCTTGATAAATCTCCGATAATACCCTGCCAACCCAAGGAAACTTCTGATCTCAGAGGGTGACTTCGGCACCTCCCAACTCATCACCGCCTCAACCTTGGCCGGATCGACCAATATCTCTTTCTGATTAACCACATGTCCTAGAAACTGGACCTCCCGCAACCAGAAGTCATATTTGGAGAACTTTGCATAAAGCTTCTCCGACCTCAATACCTCCAGGACCTCCCTCAAATGCTCCTCATGCTGCTCTCTAGATTTCGAATACACCAGAATGTCGTCGATAAATACGATCACTGACCGATCCAACATCGGCCTGCATACCCTGTTCATGAGATCCATGAACACAGCCGGGGCATTGGTGAGTCCAAAAGGCATCACCACAAACTCATAATGTCCATATCGCGTCCTAAACGCTGTCTTCTGGACGTCTTCATCCCGTACTCTCACCTGATGGTATCCTGACCTCAGATCGATCTTGGAAAACCAAGATGCTCCCTGCAGCTGATCGAATAAATCATCGATCCTCGGCAACGGGTAACGGTTCTTGACCGTTAGTTTGTTCAACTCCCGGTAATCAATGCACATCCGGTGTGAAGCATCCTTCTTTTTAACGAACAGAATAGGTGCTCCCCATGGCGAGCTGCTCGGCCGAATGAATCCCTTCCCCAGCAACTCTTGGAGTTGCGAGGACAACTCTTGCATCTCTGGAGGTGCAAGACGATAGGGCACTTTGGCAATAGGCGCTGCCCCCGGAACCAGATCGATACTAAACTCTACTTGCCTCACAGGCGGTACTCCCGGCAACTCCTCGGGAAAGACATCTGAAAACTCGCGCACCACCGGAACTTCCTCAACTGACTTCGGTTTCTCGGAAACCTCCCGCGTATCCATCACATACGCCACGAAACCCTTACAGCCCTGCCGTAGACACTACCTCGCCCTAGCGGCCGAACAAAAAGCTGATCCCGAACGGGTACCCTCGCCGTATACCGAAAGAACTCCCCCTCTAGGGTCTCGTATAGTCACCAACTGACGCTCACAGTCGATGACAGCGCCGAACCGGCTCAGCCAGTCCATGCCCACGATAACACAGACATCCCCCATCGCGATAGGAATCAGATCAATCGGGAATCCAACCCCGAAAATCTCTAGTACACATCCCCGAAGAACCTCCGTAGCACAAATCACCTTCTCGTCAGCTATAGAGACTCTCAAAGGTCGACTCAACGACTCACGACTAATGCCAATATGCTGACTAAAGGCTAAGGACACAAAGGACCTACTCGCACCCGAGTCAAATAACACTAAGGCAGGCACAGAGTTCACAAGGAAAGTACCTACGCATATAATAACATAAGCATAACATCTTGACATTAAAATAAATACATGAATTACAACATACCTGCCACAACATCGGGCGCAGCGCGGACCTCCTCTGCAGTCAGCTGAAAGGCTCTCCCACGAGCCCTCGGGGCCTCGACCTTCACCGGTCGAGTCTCAGTAGTCCTGGCAACAGGTGCAGATCCCTGACGAAGCTGAGGGCACTCGGCCTTTCGATGGCCGGTCTGGTTGCAATGAAAGCAAACTGTAAATCCCTTGGGACACTCCCTAGCAATGTGTCCCTCCTTGCCACACTTGTAGCAAGCACCGGCTCGACACGCCCCATCGTGACCCTTACCGCACTTTACGCAAGTGCGGTTCTTCGAACCTCCCGTCCTCGAATCGGCGGACTTGATCCGCTTGGCTGCCGGCTGAGACTGAGTCGGTCGCCGGTCTGCCTGCTGAGACTCGGCCTCCTCCCTGGCCTGAGTCTCTAACTCGATCTCACGCTTCCTGGCATTCGCCTGAAGCTCAGTAAAAGTATGGTAAGTGGAGTTTGACACAAACTCCCGGATCTCCCTCCTCAGAACACCTAAGTACCGGCTCATCCGAGCCTGCTCTGTGGCCACTAGCTCGGGGCAAAACATCGCCCTCTCATGGAACTTCCGCGTGATCGCCGCCACCGAATCAGTACCCTGCTTGAGGGTTAAGAACTCCTGAACCAATCGTTCCCGCTCCACCGGGGGAACGTACTCATCCCTGAACATGGTAGTGAACCCCTCCCATGTCACTGCCGCAGTCTCTGCTAAAGTGAAGTTCGCCGTCACGAACTTCCACCAGTCCTTGGCTCCCAGATGGAGCTGGTTCAAAGCGAACCGTACCCTCAGGTGCTCCGGGCATGAACAAGTGTAGAAGCACCCCTCTATATCTGCGATCCACCTCATCGCAGCAATCGGATCCTGCGTCCCATCGAACTCTGGTGGCTTCGTGTTGCTGAACTCTCGGAACAGCAATGAATCACCCCCCTGTGGCCTAGCAGCGGCCACAGCTGCGGTAGCTGCAGCGGTTGCAGCCTCAGTCAATGCGGCGTACCGCTCGTCGAACGTCTCCATCAGGGTGGTCTTGATAGACCCAAACATCTCCGGGATCTCAGCCCGGATCGCCGCCGCCACCTCCTCGTGGATCATCTGACGAATATCCTCGTCACTCACACCGCTCGTACTTGCCCCGTGCCGCGGTCTAACCATGATATCTCTGAAATACAACATAAAACTATCAGAGATTCTACCGAGTATAATCATACTCGTCACGCAACCCTACTCAGTCCCAGATATCCAGGGATTCTTACTTGGGCCTCCCACTGACCCGGTGTCCTCGGTAGTACGGGCCCAATACTACCGACCACACCGCATCAATGTTCATCCCAAGTCCTCCTCCCCAAACTCCAGATAGTGAGTACTCTACTTCTGATACGCTCTATCTACCCGCATACTAGCAAAGCATCTCATATAGGCAACTTCCCTAGACTAAGGCATCACAAATCAGGCCACTCTAGTCCTATCATGAATACCTAGTCTTCTAGCATGCATAACAATTCATATCATATAATATTGTAAGGTATTTTGGGGATCTTTACCGTTCGGGCGCTGACTGATCGTACACACTGCTTCTTTCTTGCTTACCACAAAACCATTTACAAAAGTTATGCCTTTATTTGAAAAGCTTCCTCAAATCCTCGGCTTGAGTTCAGATACCCCCCTAAGGTGCACCCGAATCCCTCAAACCAAGGCTCTGATACCAACTGTAACAACTCAAATTTTTCAAACAAATTTTTCATTTTTAAAACATAATTAATCCCATTTAAAACAAGGCATAAATAGTTTAATTATTCGGTCAATACAATTATTCAAACTCCCAAGATCATAAAACAATCTTCAGTGTGTATCGATCATGCCGGCGCCTTCCCACGGTCCTCGCTAGTACCTGTAATACATACACAACAACTGTAAGAATAAATGCTTAGTGAGTTCCCCAATATACACTTACACACATACGCCTTTCCAGGCCCTGACCTTCCGGTCCTCAATACAACGCCTTCCGGCCCATAACATAATCGCCTTCCGGCCCATAACATATTGCCTTCCGGCCCACATATCATACATAGCACATATAACAATTAACTTACCACATATAGCATACATATCACATAACATATTCGACCTTCCGGTCACACAGTCAAACCCTTCCGGGTACAGTATAGTGAGAAGACTCACCTCGTATATGTTGAAAGCTAGCAACTCCTGAAATGACTCGTGCACAACCGACGAGCTACAACCTCCCTATAACATTACGTAACTCATTAATACTTATCTCTTCTAAGTGTGACTATCCCTAAGAAGTCAGACTTAGGTCAACTCTGGTCAACGGTCAACGGTCAGCTCAACCGGACTCGGCGAGTACCATGGCGACTCGGCGAGTCTAGACGTCTTCCAACTTTCTGAGATTCCTTATCTACTCGTCGAGTACCCTCATCGACCCGACGAGTTACTCCTGGAAGAATCGCGGGGCCACCCCGACTCCACTCGCCGAGTCTGATGAACAACTCGGCGAGTCCCAGTAAATCTTCAAGCTACTCGCCGAGTCTGAAGAACAACTCGGCGAGTCCATGCCATGCAGACGAGTAACTGCTTCCTGAGATAGGTCTCGTCCCGAAATACACATGCATGGGACCTTCTGGACCTCTAAAGGTCCTACTACAAGATTATAGTCGTGGGGTAACAAGGCACTACTTCATCAAATCACTAAATGGGTTCTATAAACCCTAATTTCATAAATACATTAATATAGCAGAGCATACACGAATTCTTACCTGGATGATGTATTCTCTGTATTCCCAATTCTCAGAATGTGACCCCTTGTTGCTCTTTTAGCCAATCCTTCCTCTTCCTTGCACAACCACTCTTCTATAACCAACAATGGCCTAAGATCCTTGCTCCAGCTGCACTAAATCGATTTAGGGTTCTTCTCAGAAGGCTAAAACGAACAATGACGGCCAATGGGTCCCTTTTATACGTCCCAAACCTGAACGGTTAGGGTTTCCGCTAAACAGCGTCGACTCGCCGAGTCCATACCTGGACTCGTCGAGTCCAGTCGCGATCCCGCGACCAAGTCTGCGATCCTACTCGGCGAGTCTAGGCTCCAACTCGCCGAGTCCCCTCTTAAACCACCCAAAAACATAATTTAATAATACCTGAGATTTCGGGCTGTTACAGTGCTTCAGACGGCAGAGCAGATTCAACAGGTCAGACAGAGGTTATTGACCGCCCAGAGCCGACAGAAGAGTTATGCAGACAGACGCCGGTCCGAGCTTGAGTTTCAGGTCGGCAACTTTGTTCTCCTGAAAGTTTCTCCTTGGAAAGGAGTGATTCGATTCAGGAAGAGGGGCAAGTTGGGGCCCCGGTATATTGGGCCATTTCGTGTGGTTGCAAGGGTAGGCCGGGTAGCCTATCGTTTGGAGTTGCCAGCCGAGTTGGGGCAGATCCACGACACTTTTCACGTGTCGCAGTTGAGGAAGTGTATAGCCGATGAGTCGGCAGTGGTTCCATTACAGGATATTCATGTGTATGCGAGTCTGAATTATGCTGAGAGGCCTGTGGCCATCATGGATCGGAAGATCAAGGTTCTTAGGAACAAGGAGGTACCTCAGGTGTTGGTTCAGTGGCAACACCGGAAGGGATCGGAGATGACCTGGGAGCCGGAGCGCGAGATGCGGGAGCTGCATCCGGAGCTATTTTCAGAGCGAGACTTCGGGGGCGAAGTCTAGTTCTAGTGGGGGAGAATTGTAACAGCCCGGAATTCCAGGTATCTTTATTGATTTGATTATTTTGTGTTTTGAGAGGGGACTCGGCGAGTTGGAGCTCAGACTCGCCGAGTAGGGTCGCGATTCTGGACACGGGATTCGTTTGGACTCGGTGAGTCCAGGATATGGACTCGGCGAGTCTGCGCTGTTTAATGAAACCCTAATTTCCCGGTCCTAAGCCCTATTTAAAGGACCTTATGGCCCTCATTTGCGGCCACCTTGAACCTTAAGAGCCCCCATACGACTGTGAGCCCTTGTGAGTGTATTTGGAGGCCATTTGTTCACCATTTTGTGTGATATTGCAAGAAAGGAGGGAGAGGATCAAACTTGAGGAGTTGGGGAGCTTGGATCTGTTGCTAATTCATCAAGGGAGTCTTCTTGAGGTAACTTTCAGAGCCAAACTTCGTGTTTTGTGTTGATGTGTCAAATCTAGGGTTTCTTCTTGCTTTTCTTGGCTTAAATTGGAAGTATGAAAGGTTCCATGGAGATATGGAACCTAGATCTGGGCCTTAGCAGGTCCAGGAGACCCCATATGACTAGCTTTATGTCCATCCTTTTGAGTTAGAAGCTAAGGTGGTCATATTAGAGGTTGTTTCCCCAAAATAAGCCTTGTACGCATTGCATGGCAACCAAGACTGAGACTTTATGTGACAAATAAGCTTGGGAAGGCTAGATCTATGAATGGATGGAACGGATCTGACCGCAAAAACCAGTTTTAGCTGGTGCATGGCATGGACTCGCCGAGTCTGATGAACAGACTCGACGAGTCGCTTGAAGATTGTCCTTGAGGACACCCAGTGTGTAGTCCTGACCGGGTTATGGTTGACTCAGTGAGTCAGGACGAGTTAGAGAGGGTCGAAAGGTGGACTGAGTCGAGCTGGGACTCGCCGAGTTGTTCTTGAGACTCGGCGAGTTGAGTCGGGGTGGCCCCGCGACTCTCCCAGGTGGAACTCGTCGAGTCAAGGGAAGTACCCGACGAGTAAGAAGGGAATCCTATGGAGTTGGCGGATGCGTCTAGACTCGCCGAGTTGCCCTTGTGCACTCGCCGAGTCCGGTCAAGTTGACCGTTGACCGTTGACCAGAGTTGATCTATGTTTGACTTCTTAGGGATAGTCAAACTTAGAAGAAAAAGTGTTAATAAGAGATGCATGATGTTATAGGGAGATTGTAGCTCGGCGGATCGAGCACGAGTGACTTCGGGATTTGCTAGCTTTCGATATTTACGAGGTGAGTCTTCCCACTATACTGTACCCGGAAGGGTTTGATTGTGTGACCGGAAGGTCGGATATGATATGAGATATATGTGCTATATGTGATAAGTTAATTGTTATACGTGCTATGTATGTTATGTGGGCCGGAAGGCATTATGTTAAGGGCCGGAAGGCGATTATGTTATGGGCCGGAAGGCGATTATGTTATGGGCCGGAAGGCGTTGTGAGTCTTGGACCGTAAGGTTGGCGTGGGTAGGACCGGAAGGTTTACCCTGCAGGGACGGAAGTCCCCTGAGACACATGGACCAGAAGGTCAGGGCCTGGAAAGGCGTATGTGCGTAAGTTGTATTTTGGGGAACTCATTAAGCAATTATGCTTACATTCAGAGGCGCTTCTCTGTTGTTTCCAGCTGGAACCAAAGCCCTCTCAGCAGTATTCTCCACTCTTGGCTTGGTGCACTAATGAGCAAAATGACTTGCCTTATGACAATTGTAACACCTCAGCTTACTCTTGTTGAACACAACTTTCTTATCCACATTCACTCCCTAGTTATCCTTTTCCAGTTCGCTGAGTGAACTTCTTCGCCCTAAACACCGCCATAGCAATTTGCCATGATATGCCCATCTCGTCAATATCCTCAGGGTAAATTTGATCGATTTCTCCAATCATAACTAGAGGAACTAATTCACCAGCAACAAAGGCATTGTAGCAGTTCATGAATCCAGCCATCATATCCATGTTATCTTCAGCTCCTTTGGCAGCGACTGGAGTCAGCGAGGTGAATTTGGTGGTGGAAGTGGACGTAGAAGATTTGGGAGATGCCATTGGTAGACCAAACGATGGACGGGCATGATGTGATGGTACAACTGAAAATGCACTATTAATGGATGCTCTTAAGCTTACAGTTGAGTAGGAATTGACAAGATTAATTTCTCTCTACTTGTCATCCATTTCACATGCCTTGATGATAGCCACCACTCCAGCAAGAGAGAGTCTGCTCAAGTCATTTGTCTTCTTGATCATAGACACATTCATATCATAAATCCTAGGAATTGAATTGAGCAACTTCTTATTTATCTCAGAGCGAGACATCACAATTCCAACAATGCTCATTTTTGTGTTGAGAGCAATAAAATTATGCAACTGGACTTACAGAGCCTCCCCAAGAATATGATTAAACATGTTGAATCTTTGACGATGCAAATCATGTCTGCTTTGCTTCATATCCACATCCCCTTCATACACCTCAATCAATGCTTCCCACAAATCCTTAGCAAATTTATACTCTCGGAAACCTTGAGTAATGTTTGGGGACAAAGCCATGGTAAGAATAGCCAATTCTTTCTCATCATCTTCAATCTTGTCAAAATCGTCATTAGTATAGTCCTCGGTTAGCTTGTCAACCAAGGTTTTAGCTTCATCATCCAGAATGCTTGTGGTCTTGACTGGACCTCTTAGGAAGCATCTCCACACTTTGTTATCCTTCATCTTAACATACTTCTTAAATCTAAATTTCCACTCAGGAAATCCATCAGTAGTTAGCAATCGGGGAACTCGATTTGTTGTCCCCATAACTAAATCAAGATCACTTTGTATTGTTGTAAGAGAGGTGTTGTATGAGTCCATTGTAAGTTGAATGGTATATTATTTAACCGACAACTACTAGGTTTAACCGAAAAGCCAAAAAGTCAAGATTGTTGACTGAAATCCCGTTGATGGAAAACATTGCCTGAGAACTTTGTTTGACCGAGATCGTTGGCCAAACACAATTTCAAACCGAAAACTCTTATCTGAAACCCCGTCTGACTGAAAATAGATGTTTGACCTAGTTGCTGACCGAGAACTCTACTAGCCACCGGCATCACTTTGATCTAGTCAAGAACTCAAGTGTGCCGCCGAAATCAGCCAGGCTAAACCGAAATCGACGATTCTAATCTCAATTTCCAAATAAATGAAGAAAACGATGAACACTTATGAGCAGCAAAAATTGATTCTTCGCCAAAGGAGACCCAAAAACACCAAAAACTTCAAAAAAAAATTAGGGATTGTTTTGAAAACTTATTGATACCAAAACAGATTTAAGTCGTTTTCAAGCTCTGATACCAATTGTAAAACCCTGATCTAGGTATCAATCTAAAACACGAGATTAGTGCGAAATCCTAATCAAGTGATAAGCACAAAATAATAAATATGAATCAAGAACACAACACGAATCTTCAATGCACACTATTATTGATTAATAGTCGGGTACATAAGATCAAACGATTTCTCTCTAATCTCTCTCTGATAAAACTAAATGACTAACTCTAATTGACTGAAAATAACACATTATATACTAATACCTAATTACTAAAGCCCAGTCCAATAGAAAACATCATTAAGCCCAACGAAATCACATGGTGATTTCAATCCAAGTACCACCGAGATCATAGAGATTTCGGTCCAAAACCAAGAATTCGAAAAGCCTTAAGAAGCAAATTATAAACTACAAATTTATGTCCTAACAGCTAGGGATTTCTTTCAGTGAATTTCTGCATTCGAGGTGAGTCTCCTCATTGTTCTATGGGTCGAGGCACCAATGCTGGCCCATTTGGTTTATGTATTGTAGGAAAACCCAGGGGTAACCCTTGGTAGTTTGTATGAAAGACCAGGAGGCGGCTCCTGGCAAACTGTACGCAAGACCAGAGTCTAAACCTGGCAGGTAATTAGTTAAGTAATGTAGATCGTGTGTCCCTGACCTAACAAGGAAGACCACGAGGCGGCTCGTGCTATAATGGAAAGCTATGGTTGGCACATAGTACTTTTCTTGATTGATTGGATATGTCTGATATGTTTGGCTCATGGTTATGTATGGTATGTGGTATTTTGGGGAACTCACTAAGCTTTATGATTACATTTAGTAGTTTGTGGTTTTAGGTACTTCTGGTTCAGAAGGGAAGGGTCCGACTTGATCGCAGCGCATACACCCGCGTTTTCCGCAATATGTGATCTTGGAAATGAACTCTGATAATTGTTTTAACTTTAAATACTTCTATATGTTTATGTAGAGGTTTAACTAATGTTTGATTATAATAAAAATGAAATTTTCATCCTATGATAGTCGGGATGTTACATAAAAATTTATTTATGTATAAAGATTTATAGAGTCAAAACCTTTAGAATTCACTAACAAATTGTTGACGTATCTTAACATGTATTCTCGGGAAATTAAGGCAGGAATCCACGTGAAGAGGATGTAACCATTATCTTGTGTTTTTGTTATAAATTATGTTTTATGCCCTCTTTTCGCGTCGCTGAAGATTTGTCGTGAATCTTGTAGTAAAGTAAGATATAATTATGTCGTATGTGGTGTAAAACTTTAAGTGGTTATTTTAATGTAAAATATATGTTATGATTGTGATATTCAATTTACATTACTCGCCCAACGATTCCGCCGTCAGCTAGGGGTGTAACAATAATTGCATTATGCGGAAACATGATACGGATGCTCATGTGAACAGTCGAACCTTGCCCTTTTCATGAATCAATAAAGTACCTGAAAAATATTTATAATCAACTGGATAAGCATAAGGCCTATTGAGTTCCTCAAAATACCATATACCATAATACATAACATGCATACATTCAATGGCTCACAACCTTTCGTCGTTCCACCAATAATACAAGCAATGGATCACAGCCTTTTGCCGATCCACCGATTGGCTCACGACCTTTCCCCGATCCAAAAATGATGTGTGTATCTAGACTTACAGCCTACTTTTCGTTTCGTCATCAACACTCGGATCTATGGGCTTCCGACATATCGTCGTTCTTCCGTCAACCCCTACTCCATCTACAATGAATAAAAATATCCGCCCACATAGTGACTATCAGCTCTACATTACTAGCTCTTACATCCTAACATGGAAATATATTGTAATACATAGTATAGTGAGATAACTCACCCTGATAGTTATTTAGATCACTAGTAGCTATCCCTTCGGTAATACATGTAACATGTCTAAATTAGTATTAACCAATAATATTATTACTTATTAATTTCTATAGCAAATTGGAAAAAGACAGATCTTTCACTGTTTCTAAATATACTTTTGTGGCTATGAAATAAGGATCAGGCATGAAATTTGGGAGGCAGGACAATTTCGGCATATAGCCTTTATGAAATCCAATAACCTAGTCAATATGACCATTCTAGACACCGCTCTTATAAGTAGACCAATCAGTATTTTAAAATGAATTAATGACTAATAAGGTAGTTATAGGTTCCTAATAATTATTATAATTATAAACATAAGTTATCCTGAAAGCCTATGAACTCGATATCGAGCACTTCTTTCTGCCCGACTCTCTGTTGCCCCAGAGCATCACTAAATGTATTCTAAAAACTCAAAAATATCGGACTCGAGGGGTTAGAGGTCTCTAGAGAGTTTTGGAGTGAAAATGGGGTGGAAAATAGGTGAAAACGGACATTCCTTTATATAGTAAAGGAGGCACGCCGCGTCCCATCTTCTAGAAGGTGTGTGCACCACGCAAAATGCCGATTTTGTGAAATCCTTTACTTCTTTATATGAGATTCGTTTCTGATGTTCTTTATATCCACGCGTAGCTATCATCAAGTACTACAACTTTCATTTAGACTCCGTCAGTTAATTCTCAATTTATTTTCAAAGTTATATTTTTAAGAGGCTTAAAACTGTTGAAGTTAGTATAAAAATTATAACTTTTTATACGACATTTGTTCTCGACTTCTTTTGTATCGACGGGTTCATATTTATGAGATCTTCAACCAGTGTTCTAAAAGGCGTGCCATGGCGCGCGCCAAGGCGCGCCATGACGTGAGGCGTGGCTTCGCCGTTACGAAAAGCCTCATAACGTTGCTGTTAGGCGTGGCACGTGGCAAGGCGTGATATGGCGCGCCATGACGCGTTATGGCGTGTTATGGTGCGTGTTTTTTCGTTTGAGACACAGTTTTTTGCTCTTTATTATGTCTTTTCTAATCGGAGATATAGGTATTGTGGTTTTCGTTAAATTTTTGTTACTAGTTATTGATCTAACACTTATAAAAAGTAGTTATATTTAATATAAATTTATATTTATGTGGTAATATAATTTTAAATTGATACAAAATCGCCGCCTTACATCACGCCTTGAAAAACGCCATGGCTCGTTAAGCTTGAGGCTTGACCTTGCCGCCACGCCACGCCTCACGCCATTTAGAACCTTGTCTTCAACTCTCGTTTAAATTGTTTCGGATAACAATCAACTGATTTGAATTTTGATTTCAGTATCGCATACTTTTGTACTGAAACTTCGAAAATTCATAATTTCCTCATATGAAGTCAGATTTGGACATTCTCTATATGCACACTCTCGCTTTTACGACTACTATGACTTTCGTTTTAATCACTAAAGCTAATAAGCAATCTATCCAGTTTTACGACACACTTTGTCGTATAGGGCTGAATGCAAAATTAGAATAATCATAACTTCTCCATTTGAAGTCAGATCTAAGTGTTCTATATATTTACAAAAATTGGATTGACGTCTACTAGGTGTTTATAATGATAACTTTGCTTAGAAAGTACTATATGTCTACTTCGAATTTATAAACAAACCCTTTTATAAAATCTTATAGAAGAGTGAACAGTGGGTGTTATATGTAGTCAAAGCAGATAAAATGCAAAGATGCCCTCTTCCTCTCTCTGCCCGAAACCCACTTACGCGGTCTCTTTCTTTGGCATGCTACTATGGTGGGATCAGTGTTTGTAGAGCATGTCCTACTGATGGCAAACTCTTTATCAGCCCATTCCTTAATGTGTAACCGAATTGAATGAATGAATACATATTACACAAATGGACCTTATGCTACTCTTCTTTATTCATAAACTATCAAACTTATAGAGTTAACCCGTATAAAGTTGTGGTCCATGTTTTTAACATAAGTTTCTTAGAACTTACGCTTCTTAAATATTATTTGTGTGTTATTGTTTTATGCTTTTGTTTTTTTTTAATCCTTTTTTTCTTACCATTCTTTTTTCAAAAATTAGTTTTTTATACAATTTTTTTACAGTCGTTATGTATTTTCATTTTCATATATATTCTTAGATTTTAATTTATATTTTTCTCTAATAATTATTACACATTTTCATATTTATATGCTACGATTTATTTCATGTCTATTCGCGTAGTGAAAATGAGGTATTCATAAGTTTGAAGTAAAAGTGATGTAATTAATACATTCTTTTCTCAATCCTCAACTATATAATTTCGTATATTCAAATGACATGTTTGTGGTTATGGATCAACAATAAGAGAACCAATAAAAAAGAAGAAAAAAATGAAAAAAAGTAAATGAAATTGCATCTCGTCATTTTATTGTTTTATGCGAATGGTCTTCAGGAAGACCAAACTTGCCAACATATGAATATCTAGCGACCAAACCTGCAAATAAGGCAATAAAGAATAGTTGAAGTTGTGGAAATTATCGTTGTTCAAACTTAAGGGTGGTAAAATGATATTTAAAAAATAATGGGGTGGAAAGTGTCGTTCTACAAAGTAATGGATGGAAAGTGTCATTCTGTAAAATAAAGGGGGGAATTACCGATGTACGAAAGTTTAGGGAGCAAATTTACTAACATAAGAAATGATTGCACGCAATATATGAAATAACAAATTAGATTTATGGCCAAAGTATGTAATAAAAAACTTTTTTTGTTAAATTATAAAAACACACAATTATAATATTCATAGGGGTTGCTTTTTATTATATATAATAAGATATGATCCCTCCGTCACCCGAGAATGAAAGCGGTGGTCTCTTAGTTTTTGGTCTGTAAAGATGAGTTATCAGGTGCTCCATTTTATTTCCTATTAAGGCCGAATCAAAACCTATGCTTGAGATGCAGTCATCGATTCTCTCGAGAGGCCATAATTGTCGCGAGCAAATAGTCACACAAAAGGAAAGTACTAATATTAATCATTTTATTCTTTGTGTGGACGGTTTTGCAAGGGGAAATTGTTATTCTTCAAATTGAAGAGGTAAAAGTGATATTTTATAAAATAAATGGATCAAAACTGTCATTCTACAAAGAAAGGGGTGGAAAGTGTCGTTCTACAAAATAGAAGGGGGGAAATTGTCATTGTATGAAAGTCTAAGGAAAAGCTGCCAACATAAAAAATGTTTGAAGCCAAAATATGAAATAAGAAAGTAGATTTAAGGTGCAAGTGTGAAATAAAAAAAAAAAAATTATTGGTAAATTATAAAACCGCAAAACTATAGTGTTCATAAGAAGATTGTGTTTTATTATATATAATATAATATAATACATTAAAACAAGATTAATACAATTTACTATACACAATACACACCATTTATTGCGATGATCAAAATAACGGAAGGTACAATTTCAATGATTTAATGAACACTAGCATTCTGTTAGCGCACCAAGCCATGCGTGACGAAAACACCACATAAGAACTAAATAGACACACTACGGAGAACCACAGTCTCAACAGTGAGACCGGGACCGAACCCAAACAACACACCCCACTCCAGACCCTCTCCTGTGGTGTCGAACCCAGCTGTAGCCGAAGAGTGTCTCATTTCATTTAAGATAAACAGCACACAAGCACTTGACATGTTACCATATTCACTAAGCACTTGTCTCGTAGCCCGCAGTTTATCAGGCGTAAGGCGTAGTTTTTCCTCCACTTGGTCCAAGATCGCAGGGCCACCTGGATGTGCGATCCAAAAAAGTGAGTTCCAATCAGCAATTCCCAACGGTTTAAAGGCCTCTACCAAGCTCTTTTCAATGTGTTTTGAGATAAGTCCAGGAACATCTTTGAGGAGATGAAATGTAAGCCCGACCTCACGAAGGTGCCCATCAATTGCACCTTCGCTATCTGGAAGAATAGTTTGGGCAGCAGAAATTAACTCAAAAAGTGGCTTTTCCACATCGGGCAATGGGTCAGAACCTACTATAATAGCTGCTGCACCATCGCCAAACAAAGCTTGACCTACAAGGCTATCAAGATGAGTCTCATTAGGTCCACGGAAAGTAACTGCGGTGATCTCGGAGCAAACAACCAATACACGTGCACCCTTGTTGTTCTCAGCTAAGTCCTTGGCCAAACGAAGAACAGTGCCACCAGCAAAACACCCTTGTTGATACATCATGAAGCGTTTGACTGAAGAACGAAGACCGAGGAGCTTTGTAAGCTGGTAATCTGCTCCGGGCATGTCAACCCCCGAAGTGGTACAAAACACGAGGTGGGTGATCTTTGACTTGGGTTGACCCCATTCCTTGATTGCCCTAATTGCAGCTTCTTTACCTAGCTTTGGAACTTCCACGACAACGATATCTTGTCTTTCGTCTAACGATGGTGCCATGTAAGCGCAAATGTTTGGTTTCTCTTTCAGAATCTCCTCAGTCAAGTACATGTATCGCTTTGTTATCATTGATTTATCACCTGAAAACATCACCCAAAAAGATTTAATGTAATTAACAATAAAATATTGAACTAGAATTACGTCATTAAGTAGTACTACATGACATGTATATAACTTACACATGCGTCTAAATTTCTCCTTAAGATCTGTCTTGTGCTCGCTTTTTGTTATACGAAAATAGTAATCTGGATAGGTGCTTTGGAGGACACAATTTGGTGGGGTGGCAGTTCCTATGGCCATAATTGTTGCCGGACCTTCAGCTCGTTGCGCCTTTCTGAACTCCTCAACGTTAACCATTTTTTTTGTGAAGGTACAAATGGTAGTGATCTATGACTTGAAAAATAGAATTGTTGTGTTAAGTGATGGTTGTATCTTGAAAATATATAGAAGGGATGATATATAGAAGGAATGATGGGTTTGGTATGTGGGAGAATGGTGGATGGGTATCACATGTATAACTCCCGTATCTCAAATTTTCAACTGGGAAGCGGGCACGTGACTAGCATTTGCCTATCAAACCAACCTCATGATTTAAATACGTTTTGGCATTATTTTTTGGGAAAATGACTTAAAAGCCCAATTAAGTTTCCAAACCGTTCAAAAAACCCCAATTATGTTTTGTCTGTTCAAAAAAACCCAACAAACTTAACATTTTGTCTAAAAAGCTCAACTAAGTTATACTTTCCTGAAATTCAAATAAGAGAAACATATGACGTGGCTTATTACCGTATCGGAAAAATGACTTGTTAGGCAACGAAGTTTCCAAAACGTTTAAAAAACTCCAATCATGTTTTGACTGTTCAAAAAAAACCCAATGAACTTAAGCAAAACAAAATTGAGATTTTCTGAACGGTTTGGAACTTTATTGGACTTTTTAGATAAAATGTTAAGTTCGTTGGGTTTTTTTGAACAAACAAAACTTGATTGGGGTTTTTTGAATGGTTTGGAAACTTTGTTGGACTTTTAAGTCATTTTCCCTTATTTTTTTTATTTTGAAATCATATATAAACACAAACTATTTGTTTTGTTTTGTAGGATATAAATCATATGTCGGTTATATGAACCGTCGTTAAGATAAAATGATAAATAGGAAAGACGATTTTCAACTCAACTTGTGTCTTTTATTTATATATCATATCATGTGGTTAAAACTACATGTTATAAAAGTATACAATAATATAATTAACGTAAAAAAATTGAGTTTTGAATAATAATATGAAAAAGATGAAAATTTGATATAAAAACTGATAAATATAAAAGAACAGGAATGATCTATTTTCTATTTTCTATTTTTGTTGGTTTCCATTTGGTGACGAAAGATTGTGAGCATTGAATTGCAAGGTTTGACGGGTATGCATCGCAAATTGTAGAACAACTAACAGAAGCATGTCTTGCATTGGTTCAATCATTCACTGCCTCTCCTTCCAATAAAATTACCAACATCCCAACAAAAGAAAAGAGCTTTAGGCTTATGAGCTTCGTATTAATCAATAATAGTTTACAAAAAATTGGGCATTAAATATTATAAAGACCAAACCACAAGAATAGTTCATGTTTTTATACATTTTCGTTGGGTTTAGTTTTAGTGGAATATTTTTTAAAAGTTTTTTATGCCGAGGTTCGTCCACCATTGATCCCTTTCATTCATAACGTTGTTTAAGTCCACTAAATTATTTTAAGATTAATATTTTGTGCTTATTATTGTTACATTAGTTGTTTCTAATTTAATTTAATAGTTATTAGTATTTAGTGACCTATGAGACAAAAATAACGACGAATAAATTTGTGGAAGAAAATATAGGAACCAACAATAAAATAACGTTTCAGCTCAATTAAATGTAAGACGACAGTATTACAAGAAAACGAATCTCACTCAAAAACCTTACTATTCCTAACACCACTACAAGAAAAATAAGTGGCAACGTCAACCTTTAGCGGGGTTATCTAACTTTCGCGTAACATGTCGCCCATAAAAGTGGACGTCGCAGCTAAATGTTAAGGACTCCGATCTGCGTCAAAAGCTAACGTTTAGTCATATATGTCGATCTCCACCCTGATCTAACGATTCGAAACAAATATCGCACATACTATCAGCAGCAACATCAATGGCGGTGACTAATAATTGTGCCGCTAATACTCGAAAATAATTGTGCGGTATAAATTCCCTCCAAATGATCGCCATTTAAACCCTGTCGCCGCTAATGCTTCTTGCAGATATATCCCCATCTTCTCCATTTTCCTGTCTTTTGTCGTTCTTTTTGGTCTGTTGAGTTCCCACCAATTTGTGCATCACCAACGTCGATTAGAAGGTACAACCTATCACTAATGACGACGACTTGCATCACCGACAACACAACATCACCAATGACAAAAGTTTCATCAATGACGATCCCTACTTCCGACGATGACCACATGCCCGTCCTTCTTTGTCCCTCCTTTCACTTTCTCTTCTCCCCATGACCATCTAGTGAGTTTGAGTGTTTGATTTTGTGAATTAAGCATAGTTGACCACTTTCCTCGTGTTGTCACCACTGTTGTCGGATTTATTCCGCAACAACACTACCACAACACCAACATCGTTATGGTTTCGCTACACTAGATGTTCTATTCGATTTCATGAAAAATTTACTTCCAGTTTTTTCAGATTGATCTTATATGTGGTTATAATATATGTATATGTAATGTATGTATAGTTGTATGTGTTTACATTGAAGAGTGAATAATTGTTAGGAAAATATAACCCAAAATTGTACAAAGAACAAAAGCAAAAAATTCTTGACTGAGTCTTGTGTTTAACACAGTTTCCTTAAAACAAATTCACCCTATATTGGTGTTTGTTTCCCAGGATACAACAGTAGAAAACAATTCTTCTAGATTGCTCGAACCCTCACTTGACCCGGATTATACCTTGGCTGCAGCAAGAGAGAAAAGATGAAGCGGAAGCGTAAGAGAGGAAGAGAGTGATTTCGTTTCATCCGCTGTCTGGAATCAGTCACATATACATTGTATGTATACTACCTAATGTAACTGATGCAATTAAAACGAAATCGTAACTGTCACAATTAAATAAGAAAATTAATCAAGAAATCAAAACCGAAATCTATGATTAATTACTCTTAATTCGTTTTTGTAACTGTTAACCAAACGAAAAAAAATGCAAAAAAGGTCCTTGAACTTTTCTGGTAAACCAGTGGTGCATTCGTGCCGCCAGGACGCGCGCTCACACACAAGCTTAGTGGCTCAAAGCCAATTTGGCTCGCATTTGCATCCCCCCCTACGTGCGCGCACAAGAGAGAGCCTTGGTTCTAATAAGTCTTACAAAGGTAGCTAGTCTTTGTAGTTATAAACCAATTTCCTTTTCATTCTCCCACCAATGTGGGATGAGTTTTAAACCCACTCAACTCTTTTATTTTCTATTCCAATTGCCCTGCTTTGACAAGTTATTTCTCATTCATTTTTAATCCGTTTTGGACGTGTAATATATCGAAACGTAGATATCACGGAGGAAAACACGAATATATAATCAATAACTCGTTATGATTATATTTAGAGTCCAAAATTCGTGCTCAAAATTGGAAAAAATCCATTTTTTTGGAAATTAATTTTCCTGTTGAATCAAAAAGTGACCTTCTTGAACTTTAGCTACCGCAGCCTACAAGCCACCGCAGTCAAGCAATCTCATCATCAGCTTGTCATCCGAAGTCTTCAGCACCGCAGTGTTTATCTTTACTTAGTTTATTTTGTCTTTTCTGTAAAACACTCTAATGTCCAGTATGCCTGGCATGCCTACTCTTAGAATTGTAAACTTGTCTCTATAAATAGAGATCATTTCTCATGTAATTGTAAACTGGTCTCTATAAATAGAGATCATTTCTCATGTAATCAGTACCGATATGAATCTCTTATCAAATTCTAATACACATCTTCAAGTTCTCATTCTATCTTACTTATCAAATCTTCTTACTCTCATAATTAATCATCATCTCTCTTCGGAGCAAGTCACTTGTGACTTAATCACTAAGCTAGATCTCACTTACTAACTTGGTTTGAATGCATTCCTTGTTATGAATCTGCTTTTGTGTATACTTGATATAACAATTGTTGTCATTTACATTTCTTTACTTTTCCGCATCTAACTCACTAACTTCTAACTCTTAATATTATTATTGAGCTAAAAGATCCTTCGAGATTAACTATTCCGCTATATACTTGTTCTAACATTTTGTTCAGGTGTGTCTCAAAGTTTTTCTCTCAACAATTGGTATCAGATCCATAGTGGTTGCTTTTTGAAAATCGGAACTCTGATTTTTCGAAGAGCTTTCTATACCACTGAAGCTCATTTCAAAATAAAAAAAACAAAACAAAAAAATCTTCAAAATGGCACAATCGTTATCACTGAATGTCTCCAACAGTGTTGGTGGTTCTAATCAAGCCCCAATACTGGTTGCGAATGAGTATCATCACTGGTCTCAAAGGATGGAAAGATATCTCAGACGACTTGGTAGAGATGTCTGGAGATCCATAGAAGAAGGACCCCATGTTCCAGTCCTTACACCAGTCCAAACTGATGGAGCCACAGCAAGGCTAGGAGGAGGACAACCAGCTTTGAACCGTCCCACCAAAGATGATCTATACAAAAAGGAAAATGATGCTATTGCCTTTTATGAAATCTCTTGTGGAGTTGCTCCTGACAACTTTGACATCATCATAAACTGCAAATCAGCAAAGGAGATTTGGGATGTTCTCAAAAACTTGTACGAAGGCTCAGAGCAGGCTTAAGTCAAGAAGCTCACTACATCACTTAATGAATTCAACAACTTCAAAGCCCACTCCGGTGAAAGTTTGGAAGATTCTTTTAAGAGATTCAACTTGATTGTCACAAACTTGTCCAATGCGGGCACGATCTGCAACAATCATGAAACAAACCTACAGTTCCTTAATGGCTTGGGAAGACACTGGACAACAGCCAAAATGATTGTACAAGGTGACAAGACGGTTCACTCGTTATCCCTCTATAAGCTCTATGGAGAGTTACAAGTTCAAGAGTCCACCATACTCAAGGACTGCTCAGACTTCGGAGGTCCACTTGCACTAGTAGCACAATCACCTCACACTCAAACCTATCCCACTTCGTATGACTTACCACCGCAGTCATATGAAGCTGAATCAGAATATGACGATGAAGAAGAGTTTCAGAATGCCATCGCCCTTATCAGTCACAAATTCAATCGCTTACCACCTTCATTTCGCAAAAACCAACAATACAATCGACCACCCTTCAACCGCAACTTTCAAAACAATCACTTTCGTTCCACCAAGAATCTTCTCCCTCCACCGCAGCCTCAGCAAACACAGTCTAAAGACGTACCACCGCAGTTTCAATCAACTGACTCCGGTACCTCTTTAGAAGACAAAAGTGACATTGTTATATGTCACAAGTGCAACAAAGACAACCATTTTGCCAAGGATTGCAAGGTAAACATAGTGAAAGATAGAGCCTTCTATCTCAGAATGGCTCAAGAACTGGAAGACAAAAAAAGGGAAAAGCCTACGTTGCTTAAGTGAAAAGGAATCATCAAGTGTGGTCATCAGGAGATGAAGATGAAGATGATCTCAGTAGAGGAAAAGGTGTCACACCCCCGAACCAGACGGCGGAACGTTCGAGGGATCTTGTGACTTAAATTGAATACCATCACAATGAATATACATGAATCTTAACATAAATCATCACCATGCATTAAAATAATACAACTGATATTGTTTACATCCAGTACATTGTTTTGAACATTTCAAATTCATAACATAGATTATCTGATAGATATCATAAGCAAAACACCCATACATTACTTGGTACTTATTCTTCGGTTTACCTGTTACCTGAGAATACAAGTTAATTTGAAAAATGTCAACATATTAGATGTTGGTGAGTTCATAAGAAATGTTGTGATAAAATGATTTGGTGTAGTTTGTAAAGCCCAAAAAATCCGATATATATATTTGATGTTGAAAGTGTATTTGTTTTCCGTTTCGTTGGTAGTTGTGGATCTTGTATTTTGTATTAATGAATTAATTTGTTTAAAAGTGGAATTTGACCTTTTCACTACCCTTCTTTTATAAAAGTAACACTTTTGGTCCTTTTAGATAAAAGAATTTCATTTTTAGTTCCTTAAAACATTTTCTTGACACTTTTGTATCATAAACTTGTTGAAAAGACAGTTCTAACCCGAAATTTATTTTGTTGGAAGCTTCAGCCCTCCTAGAATGGTGTTTCTCGGTTAGAACCCCATTTTTCTCAACTTTTACAGTTTTGGTCCAAAATCTAAAAACTTTGCATTTTTGTTCCTTTTTGACAGTGAAAAACATTTTTGACCCTTAAAATATTTTTTTATGCTAATTACCCCCTGTTTTACCGAAAGTTTTATTTCAGCCCATTAAATTTCTCATTTTCGCATTTTGAGGCTTATTGGGTCGAAAAGCCCAAAATTAGCCCATTAAGCTAAAAATTTACATTTTAAGTCCCATGAAAATTCTATCATTCAGAAAAATGATTATAGAAACTGTTTTGACCCTTTTTGCCCTCCAGAAACCGTGACTTATCGATTTGTAACCCAAGTTTTGTATTTTTGACAATTTAAGCCCTAAAATGGGTTTTATGTTAGAATATGTTTATCATAACCTTTTAAGTTATCATTCTTGACTGGTTTGGTGTAAAATAGCTTAGATTATGTTTGTTTCCTTACTTATGTCATAGATCTCGGGTTTACACACCTTTTGTAAATTGGCTCATCGTAGTTATCGCATATTTATTTAGGTGGTTTGGTTTAGCGCTTGTTGTTTTGTATTGATTCGAGACCGAATCACTTCGTTTGTAACGATATTTGATGTTGAAAGTGTATTTGTTTTCCGTTTCGTTGGTAGTTGTGGATCTTGTATTTTGTATTAATGAATTAATTTGTTTAAAAGTGGAATTTGACCTTTTCACTACCCTTCTTTTATAAAAGTAACACTTTTGGTCCTTTTAGATAAAAGAATTTCATTTTTAGTTCCTTAAAACATTTTCTTGACACTTTTGTATCATAAACTTGTTGAAAAGACAGTTCTAACCCGAAATTTATTTTGTTGGAAGCTTCAGCCCTCCTAGAATGGTGTTTCTCGGTTAGAACCCCATTTTTCTCAACTTTTACAGTTTTGGTCCAAAATCTAAAAACTTTGCATTTTTGTTCCTTTTTGACAGTGAAAAACATTTTTGACCCTTAAAATATTTTTTTATGCTAATTACCCCCTGTTTTACCGAAAGTTTTATTTCAGCCCATTAAATTTCTCATTTTCGCATTTTGAGGCTTATTGGGTCGAAAAGCCCAAAATTAGCCCATTAAGCTAAAAATTTACATTTTAAGTCCCATGAAAATTCTATCATTCAGAAAAATGATTATAGAAACTGTTTTGACCCTTTTTGCCCTCCAGAAACCGTGACTTATCGATTTGTAACCCAAGTTTTGTATTTTTGACAATTTAAGCCCTAAAATGGGTTTTATGTTAGAATATGTTTATCATAACCTTTTAAGTTATCATTCTTGACTGGTTTGGTGTAAAATAGCTTAGATTATGTTTGTTTCCTTACTTATGTCATAGATCTCGGGTTTACACACCTTTTGTTAACATATTCATCACAAAAACATATGAAATCACACACATATATGCATAAAATCGCACATAGCATACACATACACATAGATCTACACATTTTCTTGTATTCTCCCCCATAAAACTCATGAAACCAGAAAAGAAAGGGGTATGAAGCTCACCTTGAGTTGTGGTTTCGGTTTTAAAGAAGATTGGGATAAGTTTGGTGCTATTTTCGGCCCTAGCAAGTTTCTTGGATGGATCTCGAACTTAGTGTGTTCTAAGATGCAAGATCATGAATTTGAATGGATTAAGAGATGATTTTTGATGAAAAGAAGCGTGTTAAATTATGGATCAAACATCAAATTACCTTAGATTTGTGATATTAAGAAGAGATTTCCTTGTAGCCCTTGTGATTCTCGAAATTTTTAAGGGAGAGTGTAAGGATGTTCTAGTGAAAGTTTGAGAGAATGAAGATAAATTTTGTGAGTGTGTGTGTGTGTGTGTTCGGCCGAGAGAAGAAGGGAGGGGAAGAGAGAGACCTTGATGAGAGAAATTTTTGGGCCTTTGGTGTTTAATCCATATTATGGCTTAATTAGATGATTCTTGGCCCAAAAAAATTCAAGAAATGATTTTTATGGCTCATTAGGGCTAATTAGTTTAGTTATGGCCCAACGAGGTCCATTAAAGTATTTTATTTCATTCTAGGCCTAATATGGCCCAAAATATTAAAATAAATAGAAGTGGGTCCAATTAGAGCCCATTTAAGAGTTCTAAGCCCAAGATAGTCAAATTGGAAGCTTATTGGCCCATTGGGTCCAATAAGGAAATCCTAGTCCAGAATGGACTTAAACCAGGATTTCTAGGGTTTCCAATTCTTTGTTGACTATTTGTAGAGCTTGTATGAAGTTTTTGATTGAAGTTTGTTGTTATTGAATAAGGATCTTACATGATTTCACATTGTTGGTTTACATTTGTTATCATTGTTCCATGTTTACAAGGCATCGAATTTCCTAGTTGTGACAAAAGACAAAATCTGTATGGTAGCAACTACTGATGAATACGGCTCAACTAATCTAAAGAAGAACCATTGCTATATTGCAAAAGATGGAACTCTCAGCATTGTGGAACAAGTAAAACTTATGATTCAAACTTTAAATCACAACATGCATGATTGTCAACCTTTCATAGACACACTCAATGACACATGTGCTGCCGTCCTTACAGACTACAATAAAGCCTTAGATGAGAAGAACATCGCTTCGTAGGAGATGTTCCATGTTAGAGGACATTTGGACAATAAGAGACTCAAAATGGCATGTTAGAGAAGGACTTGATGCTAGAAAAAGATGCTAGGATCTTAAGTGAAACACAACTAGAAATAGCTTTAAATTAGAGAGATTTAGCACAGAGTAAAATTGTACGCTTAAATCTTTTAATTTAAAAGCTTTTTAATGAAACTGAGGCCATTGCGAATCTTGTTAATAATGGGAATGTTGATAACACCTTTAATTGGGGTTGGTCCAATGGATACCCAACCGTAACAGACTCTTCACCTCGGTTCACACCTGAACGTCGCTATGTCCCTCTAGACCACAACTTCTTATTCCCAGTCAATGACAAAACATTTCCTGAGGATATCCAAGCTCATTTTGGTAAACTCCATGATTTGAGTAATAACTATGTTATCGAGGAATTTATCCCTGAATTTTCTAATCATGTTGATAACATAGTTCAGTCTGATTCACAGACATCATCCGTAGCCGATGAAGAAATTGTTGTAGAAAGTCCTGACGTCTCATTAGACTTTCAATCTCTGCAGTCTGACCGCAGTGTTCCTAACCGCAATCATGAACTGCAATCCGTCCCATTACCCAGTATCAAATATCCCACTGAAGTGTCTACCAAGACTTACTCTGCGGTAGTCCAAAGCACTACACCGCAGACCATAGTCAAAAGTTCTATGACTATTGAACCAATTAATCATGAATTACCAATCGAAAATTTTGAATTTGCTCAATGTTCTCAAAGTCCTAACTTCTCCAGTTCAGACGAATCAAGTCCTTGTTTTTCAAAATCTTCAAAAGATTTAAGGAAACCGCAATTAAATGTCACTGACTGTGGTTCTCCTATGATCGAGGCAAAAAGAGCTTTTAAAGAAGAATTTCGTTCCCGTGGAAGCAACTGGAAATTCATTCAAAACAAAAGAAACTTGTGAAATGTCCCAAATCAAAGAGCCCATAATAACTTGTTTTCTCAAATTATCACTTCAAGAAAACTGTTTCCAAGAAAACAAAAAGGAAGGAGTTCGCTGTTTCTGACACTACTAAAAAATATCTGACTCTAAGGATAAGTTTTTTCGATCAAATGGTTTTCAGGTCTATTCTTTAGACAATCCAAAATGGAAAGGTATTCTACCTACTCCAACCCTTCCGATGTCACTTTCAAAACCTCAAAAATGGAAAGAAAATTTTCCAACTCCGGCACTCAAAAGGCCACCTCAAGAGTTTAAGAAATCACCTCACAAAAGGCTTGCATGTGTCTACACACCTGCTAGACCTGAAAAAAATACCTTTTCAAAACACACAAACAAAAAGGTCAAATCTTACAATCCTCGGACTGGACAAAAGCATACTTTCTCTTCAAAACCTCAGACTAAGTCAAATGTCAGGAGAAATGACAAAAAATTCACGTGTCAATGTCAGTGTCAAAAGATCTTCTCTCATGACAAATCTCATCGTTCTCAAAAGACTCGTAACTATCCACAATCTCATAAAACTCCAAAAAATCTCAAACACCCAGGACTAGGCTTGAAAGTTGACTTAAAACTTGTCCCTACCACCTCGCATCATGCATCAATTAATACATCGTATGTGACTCCAGGCTCCAAACTCGCTTGGGTGCCCAAATGAACCACTTAATTTTTGTAGGCTTTGTGAAAGGAGGATCAAGAAGAAGAATGGTTGATCGACAGTGCCTGCTCCTTGCACATGACCGGAAGGTTAGAATACCTTCGGGATTTCAGGCCTATATGCAATGGTGGAAATGTTACATTCGGCAACAATGTGAATGGCATTATTCGAGGTTACGGTATACTCACTACGGGGAACTTCTCAATACAGAAGGTTGCCTATGTAGAAAGCCTTAAACACAATCTCATCAGTGTTGGCCAACTCTGTAAGGCAGGACATCAAGCGGAGTTTGATGATCAATTCTGTTACATCATGACGAGTGATGGAAGTACTTGCTTAATCAGGTCACGATCTGAAGGCACAATGCATCCTCTAGATGTTTCTCTCATCATTGGTAAACTGCAGCTGTGCTTTCTCTCAAAAGTCGTATCCGAAGTTAGCTGGTTATGGCACCACAAGCTTGCTCATCTCAACTTCAAATACATCAACTCCTTAGTCACCGAAGAATTGGTCAGAGGTCTACCCATTCTCAAGTTCAGTAATGATACTCTATGTCCTTCTTGTGAATGTGGTAACCAGTCAAAAGCAAGTCACCCTATGGTGATTGACTCCTCTATATCCGAACCACTTGAACTTCTCCACATTGATCTCTGCGGTCCATCAACCGTAGCCAGTCTCCATCATAAAAAATATATACTGATTATAGTTGATGACTTCACTCGCTTCACTTTGGTATTCTTTCTCAGACTCAAATCCGTAACACCGCAGATTCTAATAAATTTTATTAAAGAAATTGAACTCCAGATCAAGCTTCCTGTAAGACACATCTGCAGTGACAATGGCACTGAATTCACCAATCATCCTCTCAACAACTTCTTGGTGTCAAAAGGTATCTCTCATAACTTTTCAGCTCCGTATACACCTCAACAAAATGGTGTAGTAGAGCGAAGGAACCACACCCTTGTTGAAGCAGCCAGATCCATGCTCAACTTCGCAAATCTTCCACTTTACTTCTGCGCTGAAGCTATAGCAACCGTATGCTTCGTTCAGAACCGAATCATTGTGTGCAAACGCCTCAACAAGACACCATATGAGGGTCTCAACAACCGAAAGCCAAATGTTTTTTTCTTTCACATCTTTGGGTGTAGATGTTTTGTGATAAACAACAGAGATCAGCTTAACAAATTTACACCGAAGTCTGATGAAGGCATCTTTCTCGGTTACTCCACAAATAAGGCTGTGTATCGGGTTCTCATCAAACGTACAAGGCTAATCATTGAAAGTTTTGATGTGAAGTTCGATGACTCTTACATCCGCAACACCCCTCCATCTATTGAAACCACTACCATCATGGAAAGCAACATTCCTGATTCGTCAGGTCCTCTAAAGCTGGTTGAAGTAAATTACGATGATCTTTTCGACCCTGTTGAAATGGCAAAACTATATGAGGTTCTTGTATCACCAACTGCTCAACAACAACATGCTGATGTTTCTGGTCCATCTCTATCCGAAGTAGCATCTCTCAATACTTTCACCTCTCCAGTTAAGGGGGAAAGCTCTACTCCGGTTCATACTACAACCATCGAGGTTCCAGTACTTGATGATGCTCAAGCTCCCATTCTCAGAAAATCACTTCCTTCAAACATATCTTCGGATTCGGATGATGAAATCATAGAGAATATTGACACTCGAACTGACTCAAGGATCATTTCTCTCCCATCAGCAGTCCAGCGGGAACCTTTTCAGGTTCCAGAGGAACTCCCTTCAGCAATCCAGGGGAACCTCTCCAAACTACTCAAGAAAATGTCATTCTCGCTCCAACAAGTCTAGATGATTCCGCAGGCTGTTCACAAATCTAGGGGGAACTTACTTCCCCATCCGAAGCAACCTCTGATATTGAAGACATTCCTTCTACTGCAGCTGCTGCTCATTTCTTGCCTCGTCTACATGTATGGACGAAAGATCACCCACCAGGTCAAATTATTGGCAACCCATCTGCAGGTATCCAAAATCGATCTGCCAAGGATTTATCTGACCATTGTCACTATACAACATTTATGTCAGCAGTCGAGCCTCGATCTATCAATGAAGCATTATTGGAACCAGATTGGATCTCTGCGATGCAAGAAGAACTGGAAGAATTTGAAAGAAAAAAAGTGTGGGAACTTGTTCCCATTCCACAAGGTCATACTATTGTTGGTACAAGATGGGTGTTCAAGAACAAACTAGATGAATCTGGTGCGGTCATCATAAATAAGGCAAGACTAGTTGCTAAAGACTATAGTCAACTAGAAGGCGTTGACTACGATGAAACATATGCTCCGGTGGCTAGAATGGAAGCAATCCGAATCTTCTTAGCATATGCTTCCCATAAAAAAATCAAAGTACACCAAATGGACGTTAAGAGCTCTTTTCTCAATGGGGAATTGAAAGAAGAGGTTTATCTTCAACAACCTCCCGACTTTGAAAGTATCGAGTTCCCAAATCACTGCTACAAGCTTCGAAAGGTAGTCTACGGTCTGAAGCAAGCCCCTAAAGCTTGGTATGAGACTCTTTCTGAATTCCTAATCTCTTCAGGCTACAAAAGAGGAGTAATTGATCCCACACTATTTAGAAAAGCAAACGGTTCCCACCTTATGCTTGTACAAATATATGTGTACGATATCATCTTCGGATCGTCGGATCAAGGAATGGTGGATGAATTTGCTAAGCTCATGACAAAAAAATTTCAAATGAGCATGAATAGAGAGATTAACTTATTTCTAGGTCTTCAAGTCAAACAAATTCAGCAAGGGATATTTATTCATCAAAAGAAATACACCACTGAACTTCTGAAGAAATACTCTATGGACAACTGTTCCTCGGCTAAGGTTCCATTGGCCTTCGGATATAAGATCTCTGCTGATCCTTCTAGCGAATCAATAGATCACAAGACTTATAGAGGTATCATTGGCTCTTTAATGTATCTCACCGCAAGCCGACCGGACATCGTCTTTGCAACTGGTGTGTGTGTGCAAGGTATCAGGCTAACCCAAAAGTGTCACACATGACCGCAGCCAAACAAATTCTCCGGTACCTAAAAGGAAGCAAATCTCTTGCTCTATGGTACCCCGTAGGCAATGACTTCAGTCTTCAAGTGTTTATTGATGCGGATCATGCCGGATGCAAACTTGATCGAAAAAGTACATCTGGTGGATGTCAATTTTTAGGAGGTAGACTTGTCAGCTGGTCCTCAAGAAAACAAAGTTGTGTTTCATTATCTACCGCAGAAGCAGAATACGTGGCCGTAACCAGCTGCTGTTCCCAAGTCCTTTAGATTGTTTTGGAACATTCTGTGTACCGCAGTCAATGTACCGCAACCATATATTATATCTATCTTTCATGGGTCCTTCTTGTTTGTTATTACCAACTTTTGGACAAGTGCTCTTCTCAGTTTCTCTCACTGCAGTCATCCGCAATACCAAAGAAGTCATCCGCAATGATGTGTTCATCCGCAGTCAGATTAATTGCTTTACAAATGGTTCATTCTTTTTGAAAAACAAAAAAAACATAATGTTCTATTTAATGATCCTTCATTAAATAAAACATTAAATAAAAAACATTCCTTCGAGAAAATGTAACATTATTCTCTCCCAAAACCTTGTGTCAGACCTATTTTAGGTATGATGACAAAATAAAAGATTTTCCAAATCAAATCCTCTAAAATGTCTCTTCCTATTACCCAAACGATCTCATCCGTTACAACTTCTACTTTATCCAATGGATTTTTCTCACCCCCTCCACACGTTCTCAAGACGTGATTTAACATTTGACATTTCATTAAATGCAGAGTTTCTTTTTGGTTAATCCCAATTTCAATCTTTATCCCTTTTTCTCAATAGGTGGTTAAGATTAAAGATGCTTTTTCAAAGATAAACTCAATTTTTTTACCCAATTTCACCTATGTCAAAACCTAAACGTTTCCCGCTCCTACAAATCACTATAAAACCCTTTTTCTCTCCATAAAGAAACCTTTACGCTCTCATAACCCTCAATCCTTCTCTGCATTCTTCAACCTCTTACCAACTCAACGATGGTGAAATCTGGCGCTTCCAAGAAACAATCCAAAGCTTCTGGATCAGTGAACCCAACTGGTTCAGACTCTCCCACGACTGCCTCAAGCAATTTCAGAGCGGTGTTCGACGATCAACCAACTTACAATGCACCAACCAAACTGATGATCAAATTCTTGAAGAATCATCCCCTTTTTGGACCTTTTGATGCATTTACAGACATTGTTCCACTATCCACTCTCTACAAGTGTGCCTTTTATGCATATCGCCCAGTCGATAACCCTCAAGAAGTCCATCTAAACCTTGTTAATGATTCTTTGGTCATCCTGACCAAAGAAAAGTTCCTTTCAGCTATCAATCTTCTGATTCATCCATCTGTTAAGATTTTCACACCATCAATGGCGGATGTCACCACTGCACTGTATCAAATGGGCTATCAGAAGAAGATAAAAGGCATTGGTGAGTTCAAGAAGAATCAATTGCCAACAATCTGGCAGTTTGTCTATCACTTCATCATCCGTAGTATGTCCGGCAGAACCGGAGGCACAAACAACATTGGATTAAAGGTTTTACAACTAGTTTGGAGCACATTCATGGGCCGCGATGTGAACTACGGTCAGATTCTTTGGGACGATTTTCTCCAATACATTCCCAAGGAGAGCCCGAGGCAGAACCCATCGGAGCTTACTTTTTCACGATTCTGGTCACTGTGCATATCTGACTTGCATGCGGATGCCAAGATTGACATGGGTGACGACATCAATTTCTTTGTCACCAAAGACTTAAAAAGGTACAAACCTTCCTCTGATCAAACTATTTTTGGTCCCATCCACAGACTCCCTACCCATATTCTTACTTCACTTGGTCTCGAGACTGCTGATATCTCAGACCACATTGAGGCTACAGAAGGTATTGACCCATACCTTCCTACCCCGCCTCTTCCATCTGCAACTTTAAACCCTGAAGGTACCGCAGTTCCTTCTTCTACCACTCTTTCTAACGTCTCTCAGAGACGCAAACATAAGGTTTCTTCTCTCCATGGTCCCCGCACCACAAAGAAATCTAGCACCCCCAAAAAGGGTGCCCCCAAACCATCCAAACCATCAAAAAAGAGAAAATGGCCACCAATTTTCATAACTGCTGAACCGAGTCACCATCACTCCGATAGTGATTCTGAAGAGGATAATCAACCCATCTCTATCCTCAAGAAACGAAAAGCTGATCCCACTAGCCAAATGCATGACCGGACCGATACCTAAGCCTCTCAATAGGCTCCAATAGTCCTTGGGATGCCTGCACATCCATTTGATAACACCATCTTTTTCCTTTCAGACTCAGAAAGTGAGTCTGAATCACAACAGAGAGGAGACTCCCCACTAGTACATTCCCAAAGGGATAATACTGGTTCTCACTCTAAAGTCTCCAGGGCTTCCTGACTGCATATTTTTTCATCCGAGGAGTTGAACTCCATCCTGTTGAATGTCACCCATACACTCCAAACACAGTCCCATCCGCAGGGCACTTCTTCCGCCTTTTCCAGAACTAAGCCGAGGCCAAACTTGACCACGGGTCAAGGAGACCTAGGAAGCTCAGGAATCCTACTCTGCTTACATTAAAATCAGGTGGTTTAGGCACGGTGAGCACAAATGTGCAAGGATCTGTGAACCTAAGGGACACCTTGGTGTGATTTACTAGAATTAACAGAGAAGACTCTAATGATTCTTGGAGCAGATATGAACCATCTAACAAGGCTGAAGCCAAGAAATATGTCGCTTTTCGTAGGGCATTTCAAGCTCGCAAGGATCAGCAGATGAAGCAACAACAGCTCAAGGAACAAGAGATTCAAGTCGTGGCAAAGTATTGGGCAGATGCCATCAACAATGCCAATATCGTAGGCACTATCCTGAAGGTTCAAGAATGGATGTACGCAATGGTAGACCAAGTTCAACAAGCTCAGTAAACCGTTGCTGATCAACATGTCCATCAAGCTCCCACGTCTCCCACTGCTGCAGGTTCACAAGATGAAGAACCGGAAATCGAAGTGAGCTCTGCTCCTATTTTTGGCTTCGATGATGATGAACCACAAGAGGTAAACAAACCCTCTTCTTCAGATGACGACTTAATAATGTTTGATGAAGATGAGGAATACAGTGGTTGTCACACCCCTAAACCAAGGATGGCAGAAACGTCCGGGGGTGGAGGACTTCATGTATAATATCATAACAACAAATGCAATAGTGATTTAAGCAACACAACCAACATATATATATATATATATATATATATATATATATATATATATATATATATATATATATATATATATATATAATTGAAAAAGTGACATCATTGTATGAATTACATGTTTCAAAATCAATTACAATATGTTGACAAAATATGAAATGTTTGACGCCTTAACGTCCCATCCTCAAAATGCTCTTGATTTCCTGTTTAGTGATTTCCTGAGAATAGAAGTTGTTTTGAAAAGTGTCAACACAAAGGTTGGTGAGTTCATAAGAGATTTAGGGAAGTAAACCCTTTTCCCTTGTAAAAGCATTAGAGTATGTATCCAGAAAATCCAATATTTTCTTTACAAAAGTTACGTGGTCCTAAATCCCAGGACTAAAAATGAACAAGTATTTTCCATACTTAAGGTATAAAAGTGGTTTTCAAATGTGTGTAGTCATAGATACCAAAAACCAAAAGCATACGGTAATATCTGTACTTATTGAGATAAAAGTGATTTTAAATCGACATAGAACCCCTTTTTGCTCTATAAAAATCCCGTAAACTTTATGTATTATTAGCTTCCTATGTGAGTCGCTATAACCATACTATGATTAGAGGTAACCTACACAACGTCCTTTTAGACGCCCTGATCCTATGACTCTTGTCACCCGCAGACCTGCCGGTCCGGCTGTAGCTAGCAGCGAGGTGTGGGATGTCAACCCCAATATAGATCTATACACAATTATCACGCTCTCCCTACAAGAGATTTTGGTTATAACTTACAGGAATTTGGATCCCGCACTCGGACGTACAGGGAGAGAAAGTCTCACAATCTGAGTTAACAAGTTTACGTGTAGTGTGCGTAAGTGTAGAACCTTTTTGTATGAATGTACCCTTTTTGTACGAGTGTGTTATGTGATGAATCATAAACTATACCTATTATAGTTTATCCAAAACGTTTGTAATGTATAAAAACTCTTATATGAAAATGCATTAGTGTTATAATCCATAAATCATGCTTATTATGGCTTAATATTCGTGTTCTAAATGAATGAATAATGTTATCATAAATGATTGAGCTTCAGTTTATGATGATAAACTAACAAGGAAACACATTCAATATTTAGAACTTATTGTTATACACTTTGCTCAACATAATACAAAGTGTTATGAAGTTTATATGTTGTTAACTATCTTTAACCTTTCTGCGCTGTTTTAGAAAAGTCATAGAAAAATCATACGAAATCGAAAACTAAATCCGTAAATTCTGAGAGTTCCCAAAATATGTCTAGTTTACTCATAATTTTTATCTTGATTTTTAATGACCTCCATCTTGGGTGAAATATCCCAGAATCACAGACTGGTCCGGATTGGTGTTTGAAATGATAGGCAGTTTTGTAAAAATCACCATAAATTGTAGAAAAATCGTATGGAGATGTGCAAGTAGTCATTTTAAAGATAAGAACTGGAACTACTTACACCTAAAACATTTTTGTAAACAAAAATGTTTAAGTTGTCCAAAACAGTCCGTGAATGGAGTCCAACTTTTCTGATGAAGGCTGTTAGAAAAGTTTAGTTTTGTTCTTGTTGTTTTACTTGTATTCTCCCCTAAAAACTTGAGAAAACATGAAAATGTAGGGGTATGAACTCACCTTAAGTGATTTCAGTAGATGATTGTTGAGGAATGGAAGTGTTTAACTCAAGAACACTTGGAGATGCCTTTAAGATTTTTGAGAATCTAGCATCATAGTTATGGAGTTTGTGTAAGCAATCAGTGATTTGAGTAGAATGAAGAGGAATAATCACAAGGAGGATGAATTATACTTACCAAGAGTGGAAGAGCACTTGATGATTAGCCTTGGGATCTCAAATTAGAGAGAAAAGTTTGAGGGAAAAGTTGGAGTTGGATCTTTGGTGAAATGAGAGTAATTGAAAGAAATAAGGAGAGAGGTTGAGTGACCAGCCCTAAAAACATGGGGATGGCTTTTGAGAGAGGTAAAAAGTACAAGGAAGTGACAAGGTATGGTGGGGAGGAGTGTGGGTTAGGCATGGAGTGGGTATGGGGTTGCTTGTGTCATAAAATAAAGGAAAGTCAACACTCTACCTTTGTACTTCACCTACTCTCTTTTGGATAAGGTTTTATCCTTAAAACGTGATTAATCATTAATTAAGGGGTCTTATATGTTAAAATAAAGTTTTGGGTGAAAACCCCGTGTTAAAACAATTAAAAACGGGCCTAAAACGCGAAATTAGTCGAAAACCGGGAGAAAAAGGACTTCCAGCGAGACCTCTCGGTCCTAGGCTGAGGTTCGGTCCCTAATGATACCGAGCCGGAGGTGATATGGGGCGAACCAGAAGCGAGAAGCGAAGGCGAAGGCTCGGTCCTAGTCTCAGAAGCGAAGGCTCGGTCTTAGAAGCGAAGGTGATCAGACCCGAAATGTACCGAATAAACAGTAGTCTCGGGTTCGGTTGGGCATGCGAGGTTCGGGCCCGAGAGGACCCTTCGGGTTCGGTTCAGCAGCCTTCGGCTCAGAAGGGTTCGGTCCCTTAAGAGGACTTTCGGGTCCTAAGAGGGGTTTCAGTTCCTAAGAGGACTTTCGGGTCCTAAGAGGGGTTTCGGTTCCTCAAGTCTGTTTTTCGCGTAGACTTCCGTTTTTGGGCCGTTTTCGCCAAATTCGAGGGTCGGGATGCCCCGAGTGATTATAGAAAGTTGAGAAAGATTTTGAGAGAGATTTGAGAGAGATTCCACATACTTAGAGAGATTTGGGAGAGATTTGACATTCTTGGAGAGATTTCTCATACAAAGAGATATTTTGGAGAGATTTCACATACTTAGAGAGATTTGGGAGAGATCTGGCATTCTTGGAGAGATTTCTCATACAAAGAGATATTTGGGAGAGATTTCACATACTTAGAGAGATTTGGGAGAGATTTGACATTCTTGGAGAGATTTGGACAATAGAGAGAGATAGAGTGAAAACGACTGAGAGTGGTTTCATGTGTAACAATAGTGAGTGTTTGGCTCCTCAACGCAAGGTCCGTGAACCCCGTTAAGCCATGTTTTAGGATCTTGCACACTCTCGATGAGTATGCAACATTGTTTTATTGTTCTTGTTCATTGTTTAGTACTAAGGTTAAGAAAAATTAAACACACAATTTTTTTTTCAAGTGATGTTTTCTCATTGAGATAGTGAGTTATACAGTAATTACATAACACAAACCCTAATATACAAGGTTTAATTGAGTTGCCGGTTTGACTTGTTGACTTTGTTCGGCTTAGACTTGACCTGAATTTGACTATTGTCACAGTGGTTCTCATCACTCCACTACTAAGCCTAAGGAAAAGAAGAAGAAAAAGAAGCACGCAGTCACAAGAAAAAAATTTCTGAGTCTTCAGGATAAGGTTGATCAAATCTTAGCTGCGGTCAAGCCGAACCAACCGCAACCAGTAGACAGCCCGGGACCGCAGTCCCTGATAGAAAGAATAGAACGATTGGAAACAAGAGAGAGAATGGTTGCGGAGTGCATCTCTCTAAAGGTTGAAATAGGGATTAGATCACTTGAAAACAATCGTCAAGCTGATCATAAGGAGTTTATGGCTGCTGTGGAATGCCTCATCTTTGAAGTTACCACAATCAAAACCAACCTTCAAGCAGCAATTGCGGATCAGGCCTCACATTCTGAGAAGTTGATTGCTAAAACTAATACTGCTTATGAGTCCGTAATCTCAAACCGTATTTGACAAGGTTGATGGCCTTCGTCAATGGCTTGAGGAGGCTCCGAGTCTGAACTCCTCAAGAGGGGGAAGTGAAGAAGTCCATCACTCCGACCAATCTCTTTAACATCATCAAACTCCCCCAGACTCTACTGAAAAATCCCCACTCCGCAACCATCACCGCAACATGAAAAACAACTCTTACCGTAACCATCTCATCACAACTCCCCTCTCCATAATACTCCTGAAAAACCATAAACTCCCCCGCACTTTAAGAATATGGAGGAGTATATGTCGCCTCCAAGCTCAAACGACTATCCTGCCACTGCTTAAAGAAAAAGAGACTAGATGGCAGCCAAGCTGGCCGAAGAAGTATGGAGAGTATGCGGATTCGACACAGTTATGGATGAATCCTTGATAAATTCTTGGATCAATCCACATAGAAGACTTCTTGATGATGACTATGTACCTCATCTCACCTATGCGGAACCCCCCTCAGACGGCTACTGGGATGTCCCAATCTCACCGAATGCCAGATACTTCACTGTATTTGAGCAGTTCGACCGCAGCCTTCCTGACGACAAAAGACTTCGTATGGAGTTAGAGAGACTTAGCCAATTCTATGATACGCATGCCTCTCCAGTTGAACAATTATGGTCTAACGATAGACCATCCGCAGTGAAGAATTACAAGATCCGAAAGTTCATGAAGGCTGAGTTCATCCAGTACACCCTGACCAGGAAGGAGCACGACTACATCTGCACCCAGGCTGATTTTCCGTGTATGAACCCTGAAAGAAGTGTTTCTCATCGCCAAAGTTTTTCAGCACAAGTCTGAGAAGCATCCGAAGATGAAGATCGCTCTTGAAAGGGCCATCACCTTTCTTAAGGAAACAGTCTGTGACTTTGCCAAAATAGATGCAGACATTCATCGCATCATCTCCAAGATTGCTGACTTTCCACCGCTTGACCCCGCACCGATGCCTACCAAAGGCTATGAAGAAAGATCCTTAGGTGCAACCATTTATCCTGAGCTGGGAGTCATTTTCAAGAGGAAGACTGAGAACGTCAAATATTTCATTCCTATGACTGCCATGCACTGTCTCACCAGAAAACAACTTGAGATCTGCCGCAACGCAGTTGAAAAATCCAATCACACAACTGCAGAGGTCGAGTTTGAAATACTGAGAAGAATCAACTGGTTATAGAACGTCAGGAAGTTTTGGTGGATCCTGATCAACTTCCTTAAACTTGATAGCTGATCAAAGTTAAAGAGGTCACTTAGGGGAAATTGTTGAATCAAAAAGTGACTCTCTTGAACTTTAGCTACCGCAGTCAAGCAATCTCATCATCAACTTGTCATCCGAAGTCTTCAGCACCGCAATGTTTATCTTTACTTAGTTTATTTTGTCTTTTCTGTAAAACACTCTAATGTCTAGTATGCCTTGCATGACTACTCTTAGAGTTGTAAACTTGTCTCTATAAATAGAGATCATTTCTCATCTAATCAGTACCGGTATGAATCTCTTATCAAATTCTAATACACATATTCAAGTTCTCATTCTATCTTACTTATCAAATCATCTTACTCTCATAATTAATCATCATCTCTCTTCGGAGCAAGTCACTTGTGACTTAATCACTAAGCTAGATCTCACTTACTAACTTGGTTTGAATGCATTCCGTGTTATGAATCTGCTCTTGTGTATACTTGATATAACAATTGTTGTCATTTACATTTCTTTACTTTTCCGCATCTAACTCACTAACTTCTAAATCTTAATATTATTGTTGAGCTAACAGATCCTTCGAAATTAACGTTGAGCTATATACTTGTTCTAACATTTTGTTGAAGTGTGTCTCAAAGTTTTTCTCTTAACATTTCCAACAATCCCCCACATGAATGAAAATTGTTTCAGCATCCGCAATTCCAAGTTGCTTTAGGTAAAATCTAGCAGTTGAATCATGCACATGATTGGTAGGTTTAACCCTTTGAACCTTCCCTTAAGATACATATTTATTTTACTAGCGGACCAGTAGACTCGATGTCCTTGAACTGTTCTGCCATTTTTGTAAATAATCAATACATGTCTCACATGATTCTCCCTGACCTAGTTAGGTTCTCATTGATGTGTCCATTTTGGTCATGGACACTTGCCTGGTTCTGTAAGAGCTCTAAGGAACTTGCCCATTCAATTCCCTTTTAAGTGACCCCATGTCTCTCTCACATAGATGATTATGTCATAATCATTAAAGGCTAAAGTGTGATGATTTCCAACTTATCACCAACTACTATAAGCTTAACCTGCATCACTGTTATTTATAGGAATAGGTTGGGATTGACCCCCACATTGATCCACATATGTTATATGTAAGTAGGTTGTCCCATAAAACCTAGATCTTGGGATCTCTAGTCAACTAGGTTGGGTTTTCCTTCGCAATAACTTATCCGTTCAAGGGTTTTAATCCCATTCCTTTTGACGATTTTGCAACTAACTCCCTGTTTAACCCTTTGGTTAGCGGATCCGCAACGTTATTCTTGGACCTTATATAGTCAATTGAGATAACTCTAGCTGAGAGTAGTTGTCGAATGGTGTTGTGTCTTCGAAGGATGTGTCGAGACTTACCATTATACATAGCACTTTGCGCCCGTCCAAATGCCCATTGACTATCATAATGGATTGAGATTGTCGAAACTGGTTTAGGCCATCATGGTATATCTTCCAAAAATTATCGTAGCCATTCTGTAGCATCTGGTTCTTGGTACGTATTCCTTTATTATTTTTTCATTTTTGGCCTTGGACTCGGCAAGTTGAAGGACCAACTTGCCAAGTAGAAGCGGGATGAGACACGGGGTTTAAGCTGTGGACTCGACGAGTCGGGTCCCGGACTCGGCGAGTAGGCCCTGTTTGGACAAAAACCCTAATCCGAGGGTTTGCACCCTATTTAAACACCTTAACTCGGCCTCCTTCGTCCCATTTGCTCCCAGAAGACCCCCATAGCAAAACCTAGCCGTTATTGAAGCAATCTAAGGCATTTGGAGTGATTTTGGTGTTTTGTGAACCAAGGAAGGAAGAAAAGCTTGAAGGATCAAGAGGAGGCTAGAAGGATCCAATTTTGGGCATCATTTGCAGTCTTCAAAAGGTATAAAGTGTATACCTTGTTAGTTCAGTTGTTAGATCCCATTTTGTGGAGTTGTAGGGCTTTTCTAAGCCATTTTGGTCACCAACCATGATTGCAAGCATGGTTTGGAGTTGATGTTTCGGATTTAGGTCCTTAGAGGGGTTACAAGGCAGAAAGGAGTGGCTCTTGCACTCAAAGAAGGCCCCATGCTTTGAAAGAGCTTGTTTAAGGACCTTTTGAGCTCAAAGTCCCATGCAAACACATAAACACTACTAGAAAAACAGCCTTTAATGACGCGCAAACAATGACACTCGCTGATAGAGGATGCGCATTTGTGCGTGCCCTAAAAGATAATGTCAGTTTTGCAAAATTTGAAGGATAAAGGACACGCATTTGTGCGCGCCCTAAAATTAGTGTCAGAAAAGAAAAAAAAAGAAATGCGGAGGGCGCCTTTCATAAAATGAGCGTCGTGTAAATGTGTCGCTTTATAATTTTTAAGTGAAACACGCGTTTTAGGCGGGAAATGAAATCGACTAAAATTACTCCCGCCTATTGGATTCCAAAAATTAATCCCCCCGCCTCAAGAAAAATCCCTAGGGCCTTCATCTTCTCCTTGCTCATACGTTCTCATACGATATTCAAAACCTCACTGAGTCTCTCCTTCTTGAAATCCTCACAAGATTGCCCCTGAAATCGAAGGGATCATTCTAGGGTTCTTTTCAAGATGGGAAGGCTCTCTACAACGCTCGCTACCTTGGCTCACCTCATCTACCAACGATCTCGACTCATCTCTTTTAGCCGGAGAGCTTGGGATAACCTTACCTCGACAGAGACCGCCACATATGCTCAAATTTACAAGCCCTAGGTCTGGTTTAATGACCATCAGATCTTCTTTGTGATCTGTCTCGCACAACAAGACTCCCTCTCAATAACATCGTCTTCCTTGTGTTGAAGGTATGATAATATCATCTAAAACTTAGTGGGCTCGATCGCACCCACAAATATGTGATTCTACCTACAGTAATCGAGACCACAGTCCAAAGAGCCGACATAGGGCTTTCAAACATGAGATTTTATGAAACTTCAAACCACGTCTCTCTCAAATTGGCATTATTCACTAAATTTTCATATATATTGTTAAATTCTCTTTTCTATTGTTCGAATTTTTGCTTGTTTATGTCGATTTTGCCCTTGATTTGGTGATTCTCCCCCTCATGTTGACTTGTATTCTCTGAATAGTACTTAATTTTGACAAATTGGTTCAAAACACAAACAAATTGGAAATTTAGGGTTACTTAACTGTTACCATAAAATTATCAAGACAGATTGACAAATCTGTAGTTCAAAAGATTCTTTTTCCTATAGAAAAATTATAATTCTGTTTGGAATGAAGGAGCAACATAATAGAAAACTAGAATGTGCATGAATTCTAAAGGGCAAGAAACATTATCCATGTGGCTTCTGAATTTCTATGTGTCTGATACATGCAAAAAACATTATCCATGTGGCTGCATGGGGCAACATAATAGAAAACTAGTATGTGATACGATTACCTTTTCTGTTAAAACCTTTCTCCCTAAATCATCTCTTTAATTCTATCTAGGTTTATATTCTACTTCCAATTTGGGGGTTTGATGCATTCGGTAGTTGAATTCTGGGACAAAAAGTTGTATGATTAGGGATAGAAAAGATTTTTATAAATTGCAAATTAGATATGGATCCGTTATACATTCAACCTCATTTTCCTTTTCTACAAGTCTCAATACTAGGGTATGGCTGCATGGGGCTTACAGGTATCTATAACAATCCTCTCCCTAAGGAAGAAGGCAGCAAAGTGCTAAAGGAAGCTTTTAATAGAGGAGTTACATTCTTTGATACTGTTGATGTATATGGGGTTCAGCATGCTAATGAGATACTAGTTGGGAAGGTAATTGTATTTCTTTATACAAAACAACAAAGCTATATAAATAATCTTCATGAAATTATTGCAATGTAATCACATTGCTAGACATTTATCCTAGTTGATTAAACTAGAATGCTTCAGGCATTAGATATGGATATGTTCTATAATATGCGTGATTTTTTAACTTCTCTTCATCTATTTCATTATTTTATTCTAATTTTATGCTTTTTTTTAAGAAATGTAGTATAATTGTTTCATTTATTGATAGGTATTGTTGTAAAATGTAAATAGGGAAAGTTTCTAGTTGATTTAGCTTGTCATGGTGATAAGTTGTTCCAAGTAGTGTTCAAGGAAAGGTAAGTAATCTGGGACAACTAATCTTTGTTTCCCCAAATTGCAATCCAGTCAAGGCTCCATGAATTATTAAAATATAATTTTTTTAATATAACAACAAGATCCATTGCTGTGATCAGTAAAATCGATTAAGAATAAATTACAAAATGGTCCCTGTGATTTTTGCTATGTATCAGATTAAGAGCCCTCACGTCTCTGTGTTGACGAGGTAAAAAAACTACACATTATTTTGTTTTTTCATTTTTAATTAATTCCCCTTTTCTCTTATTAATATTATTATTCTTTTAATTTCATTTATGTAATCGTTTGTAATGAGTACAGGTTCATCGTGTACTTGCAGACATAGTTTCAGCTTCAGCTAATGCTACACCAGGACTTGGGAGATATCCTCCATTTGAACGAGAGGTACTTTGCCTTTTTCTTTTTCTTTTACTGATATGAGAAATGTACTTGTTTTTACTCATGATAGCAATTTGATAATGCTGATGTGGCACTGTTGTGTGCTATTGTTTTGACTAGGTGGTGACAATTACTACAACAGCTCTGGAGGGGTATAAGAATGATGCAAAGGCCATGGTGATTGCACTTGTTATCATTTTCTTATGTAATATCGGAACTAATGGTTGATATATCACACACTTAATTTGTCTACTCATAAAGTTGCTTTGGATGGTATAGCCATGAACACGAATTAGTCTCTGTTCGGTCAGTTACTGATGTACGCCCACAAGGTGCTTGACATAATGTCTATGTGCGATGGGCTGAAGGAAAACACAACACTAAACTATGTTTCAATCTATCCAAGAGCCTCAATGAAAAGGATTACTACACATTCTGGATTGCAAAATATGATCATGACTCTTCATATGTGTCACGAGGCTTACCTGATAACAAAGATTGTTCTCTGATAACAAAGATCCAAAAAGTAGATAAGTATCCCACCCTTAATCAGGTAACTAACTAAGTGTATGACTGTAGATATTTTCAATTCCTTTCAAGTGTATACGTAACACTCAGTGTTGTTTTTGCAGCCAACATTAGTGGCTTCGGGAAGAAATCCACCTCAACTTTACTTTTGAACCAAACAAAAACCTTAGAGATTCAATTCTTTAAAGTACATGTTTCAATATAAACGACTTGTAACTGTAAGTTTCCTGTTTTACCCTTTTTTTCACTCCCAAAAATCAAAAAATTTGATGTTTCATTTTCTTTCTTCATCTTATAGGTTTGGTCTGCACCAAATTACTGCTATCGGTGTGGCAACATCTCTTCCAGAAAATGTGGTAAGTAGCCTACTTTTTGCTTTTAAAATGATTTATTTGATTTTAATAAATAATAATTAATATCCTTGATGATATATATATTTACCAGATTATGCACACAACATTTCACATATTATTTTTTTGTTTTTTGTATGCCAAGATTCAATTTTTAATATTTTTTTATACCTTGGCAAGATTTATTGACTTTCAACTCTGTTACAACATAAGGAGTGTTGCCTTTCTAGACTGAATAGACCATCTAAACGAGACTAAATGACCATTAAAAATGCTAAAAATGAAAAAAATACGAGTTATAAACTAACCTTTGGAACATGGATGAAAACCATCCTTTCTTCTTTGAATCTAATTTCTTATTTGTCTCTGCTTCATCATCATCTGTGCATCATTCCTCTGATTTTTGTTTATTCAACTACATTTATAAAGATCTTGTCATATTTTTTTTATGTTTTTTTTACTTTTCAGCTCTAGTGGAAGCTCTGTCTGCATTAGTTCTTGCATTTAACTCTCTAAATAAATGATTATTTATTTTTTAGATAGTGTTTTACCTCCTCAAGTTTTGATCATTAATTTGATTGCTAAGTGTGCTCATAAGGGCACAAAAGTTAGCTTATAGTTCTCTTTCTGCTTTTCTACTCTTTTAATCCCAATCTGTCCTAACTATTTCTCTACGCCTGTTCATACTACTTCTTAAGGTATGGGCAATTGCAGATTCTAGACGACAAGGCTTTCTTGGCTTCAAAGAGTTTATTACTACAATGCAGGTAGTTTTTTAGCTTTATCTTCTTTCTCTTCTATCCACCATTTCTGTATACATGACCCTCTTCGGTGTGTGTGGTGATTGTAGTTGATTTCTATGGCACAAGTAGGACACACATTAAGTAGCGACCTCTTAAATTCTGATGGTAAGCTGTGTAACCACATCATCTTTTCTTTACACTTTTAACATGTAAATATGTAATATTTTAACCTTTGATTACCTTTCTTGTGTTCATGTTATCTTTCAATGCAGTTGATTATGAAAATTTGAAACCACCTGTTATGGATAGTCTGGATGTCTTACTAGCTGTATGTATACCTTTCTCTCACCTCAACTATATGCATGCCACTATGAGCCTAAAAACTAAATATATTTCTTGAAAGTTAACATGTTTGTTAATGTATGCAGAAGAAAAAGCATCCAAAAAGTGATCCTTAAACTAACGGTAGTCCTGTAGTTGAAATAGAAAACTCAGATCCTGATGTTATGGGGCCTCAAAAGGTTTATAACATTTATTGTGTTCATTATTTAAAGACATCATTTAAGCTTCATTTATATAAAGAATTAAAGATACATTTGATTATAATCAAGATTAAGGGAGACTTGTAATCATGTTTGGCATTCCTTTCCAGTAAGAAACAGAGTTGTATGATTATTTGTTAGTTTTATAGGAATGTATAACACATGTTAGCAATGTATTATTTTTGTTTAACATTTGAATGATTCTTTGTATGACATTATAATTTGTGCAATTTATTTTATATTATGCAATGGATTGTATTTTTTGTATATGGTATTTTATTTCTATTATAAGAAATTAAATGAAAATTTAATTTAAAAATTAATAAATATATAAATTTTTTTTTTAAACATTTAAATTTACGATACGCAAAAATGTATGTCATCTTCATTTATGACATGGCCTTTCTTGACAGGGGCTTTCTTGATACGCATTGCATGTCATTAACACGCGCGTCGTAAGGTTACGACACGCGAATGCGTGTCGTCTTCCTTTATGACAGGGCCTTCCTTGATACGCATTGCGTGTCGTAACCGCGCGTCGTAATTGCGCGTCGTAAATGCGCGTCGTAAATGCGCGTCGTCTATAGACGACGCGCAAAAGCGCGTCGTCTCTCTTTATGACAGGGCCTTCCTTGACACGCATTTGCGCGTCGTCTGAGCGTTTTACGACGCGCAATGAGCGTCGTAAAAGGCCTTTTTTCTAGTAGTGAAAGGTTGTAACTTTACGTGCTAGATCAATTATAGAAGCATAGATCTATCTTTTGATCAAGGGTTGTACATCAGAAATCGAGGATCTAGTGAGTGGATGTGACCAACTCGACGAGTCCATTCTTGGACTCGGCGAGTCCTAGGCTTCTGTCCTGTATCAGTTGAGGGTCATAAGGACCCAGTTGAGTGTGGAAAGGCTTTTGGGGGTCTTGGAGAGTGACCCAATGTTCTGGACTAAGCCATTGTTCTGGAAGTTCATGGGACTCGGCGAGTGCATGAGCGGACTCGGCGAGTGCATGAGCGGACTCGGCGAGTTCAAGGCAATCTTCTTAAGGATGAAGATGAACTCGACGAGTTGTTCATACAACATGGCGAGTCAAGGACAAGACCTGTGTATCAGTTGAAGATGAACTCGATGAGTTGTTCATACAACTCGCTGAGTCGAATGAAGATTCAGGCGATGTTCATTTAGAAGGAACACTCGTCGAGTCATCGCCTAACTCGACGAGTAGAGACACGTATAAGGATAAATGGAAGGACATGGGCTCGACGAGTTGGCGAGCCAACTTGGCGAGTCAAGTCCACTAGAAGTTGACTTTGACTTTGATTTGGTCAGGGGTAAAATGGTTATTTTACCCTAAGAGCAGTTAGTAGTGTATGGCTAAGTGTTTTGTGGGAATTATAGCCGGAGGAGTTCCGGAGCAGCAATGGCAGCAGTCAGAGGATTCCCGTACAGATCAGCAGCTACTACGAGGTGAGTTACCTTCCAGTAGTGGTGGTTCTATGGCCATAATGCCGGCCCACCAGTACGAGTTGTATGTTATATGATTTTCTTTGTGATATTATCCAGGTTTGCTGCTACCTAATATGTTATATGCTAGCATGATATGTTATATGTCATAGTAGTAGAGTTCGGTTGTTAGGACCGAAGGGTAGGTTAGACACCCCAGATATGTTTGATAATATGTGCTGATATGTTTAGATGCTGGCATGATATGTTATATATGATAGCGGTAGTAGGAGTGGAATAGTCCCCAAGTTCGGTTGTTAGGACCGAAGGGTAACTCGGACACCCCATATATGTCTGATAGTATGTTTACGTTATGAAATATGTGATAGTAGCAGCAAGGGGTGGAATAGTCCCCGTGGGTCGGTTGTTAGGACCGACGAGTAGGTCAGCACTGCAGAATGGCATGACATGGGCAGGATGGCACCCCAAAAAGGCCGCATGGGTAGGACAGCACCCTAGAATGGCCGTACCGGGTAGGTCGGGCACCCTAGAATTGACTGGTAGTATGTATGCTTTGTGATTATATGGGTTGTGGTACGATGGGGAGACTCACTAAGCTTCGTGCTTACAGTTTACAGTTTTGGTTTCAGGTACCTCTTCAGCGAATGGGAAGGAGCTGGCGCGTTAGTGGCACATCATACATACACTCTTTATTTTCCGCACTATGAGTTATTCTGGGATTTGTACTCTGACATTATTATGTTTTACGATTCGGTTTCCAGAAACGAGACATGTTTTTATTAATCGATATGATCGGATGATATTCTGTTACAAATGTTTTGCAACTCACTTAATCTAAAATGAAATTTTTGGACGTGAAAATTGGGTCGTTACAAGTTGGTATCAGAGCCCTGGTTTGAGGGATTCGGACACACCTTCGGGGGTGTCTGGACTCAAACCAAGGGATTAAAAGATTTTTACAAGGAAAATGACTTCCTAAAAGCTAAGATAAAAGAGTTTTGAGAAGGAACAAGTGTGTAATGTGCGCAACTGGCCGAGCTCAAGTAAGTGTTCCCCATAGTACCCATACCAGTTATCTTATGTTTATCAGTTTCAGTAGAACATCATGCTAGAATAGGACTAAGGATCTAGGAATGATGCCTTATGTGCCTGCTTTATGTGCTTCAGCTTATAAGAATTGCATGCTAGTATTGAGTAGGCAGTAGTAGGATAGCCTGTTTAGGTTATGCCTGATAGTATGAGCTCAGCGTTATATGCTAGTTCAACTTCTAATTATGAGGACATATTGGCTTGAGTAGTTTTCCTGCATCTGAATGCCGCTTGCTTTGTGCTTTGTGGGACTCTGAGTGATGGGAGTTAGCCATTAGCTGAATACGTCACGTCACATGTGATCAGGGTTGAATAATCTCAGAGTGGTGGATTTGGCCCTATTGCTGTAGCTCTTGTCTGAGTCTAACCGTTGTAGGGACGAGTCTATTACTCGAAGGATTATCTGAGCCTCTTCACATGCGATGGTATTCAGGTAAAGGCTAATTGGAATTACAAGGAGGCCTTCAGCAGCTGAGGACCAGTTTGGGGTGGAATTAGAGATTTTCCCTAGGGTAAGCCTAGAATTGGAATAGAAGAGGATCAGCAGTGGTAAAGGGGACTTGGTGGAGTCAAGGAAGTCCTTGAAGAATGTACAGTGGATGTGGAAGGTAGTATAGGGCCGTACTACTGAAAGCAGAGGATTCGTTCCTAAATTGAGGAAGGATGAGACAAGACCAGGGAACTTGTGGTGGATGTGATCCCTCGAGATGTATCGGTATCAGTAACGGTTGGTATTCTGTTTTGCAGTATGGTGGTACTACATCAGAGGCTAGTACTTGGAAGTTCATGAGAGGGATCGGGTTCCGGATCAGGTTCCGAGCCAGTAGATGAGAGGCTACGCGAGTTCATCGCGTCAGAGATCACCAGATGCATCCTTGAGTCGACCCCCATCATCTTCGGGTCGATCAAGGAAGGGATAGTCGAGTTGATGGAGGATCGCCTCAGGGCGTTCAGGAGTGATGTGGCATCTGGCTAGTCAGGATCCCGCACACTGTCCTTTAAGGACTTCAGGGGAAACGGTGCACCAGATTTCCATGGGGAGAAGGACCCCATTGCTGCCAGACGATGGATTGTGGATATTGAGTCCGCGCAGCTGACCAGCTTCTGCCCCGAGGGGTCGAAGGTATGATTTGCTGCAGGATGTTTGAGGGACCGCGCCAGGGATTGGTGGGAGTCGGTTGGTGACTCTCTGGGAGCCTCGACTGTTGAGGCTATGACATGGTCAGATTTTGTGACCCGATTTCGAGCAGAGTTTGTGCCAGCTGTAGAGCTTCAACATCTGGCCAAGGAGTTTTTCGATATGAGACAGACTATAGAGACTGTCGCGGAGATCACCGCCAAGTTCTGGGAGAAGGCATTGCTGGTTCCCCAGTATGTGGGAGATGAGGATATGATGAGTACCCGCTACCACGACATGCTATGGGCTGACATTCAGGAGCATGTTAGTTTTTCAGCATGCCCTACCCTGGATTCCATGATTGCTAGGGCAAGGGAGAGGGAGATTGATCTGGAGCATGTCAGGAAAAGAAAGATAGAGGAGGGTCAGACGACTGGGGCTTCGGGGAAGAAGCCCAAGGGATCAGACGGTAGGCCGAAAGGCTCATCAGGACCGGGCCGCTGCAGGAAATGCGGCAGGCCACACGAGGAGGCATGTAGATTGGGATCGTCAGACTGCTACAAGTGCCGCAAGACGGGGAATTTCAGCAGGGATTGTACTGCTCCTGCACCGTTTATTCAGACGTCTGAGTGGCTATGTTTCCACTGCAACTAGAAGGGCCACAAGAAGGCCAACTGCCCCCAGTTAATAGCAAAATCAGCGCCAGTGAAGGCGCCAGCACCAACAACCCTGCGGATCACTGATGGCCAGCAGGGCAAGGCAGAGGCTCCAGTAGTGAGGAGCCGGGCATTGTAGCTTACTACTGAGGAGGCACGCGCTGCACCCGATGTTGTGACAGGTATGATTTCATATCTTCATGCTTTATGATGTGCTGCTGTAATTTTGATATGTTATGTATGTGCTTTGTTTAGGCTCGTTCCATGTAAACGGTATCCCAGTTCAGGTACTATTTGATTCGGGGGCTACCCGATCATTTGTCTCTCTTGCACTTAGCAAGAAGTTTCCTGAGTCTTCGGGCATGCTGGATTTCCCTTTAGAGGTAGAGATTGCAGATGACCGATAGGTGCGAGCATCGACAGTATTCCGAGACTGTGTGCTGAGATTATTCGAGGAGCGTTATCTGGTGGACTTGGTTCTTATTTTGTTGAGAGGGAACAAGGTGATTATAGGCATGGATTGGTTGAGCCCCAATGGAGCAGTGATAGATTGCGCACAACAGCTGGTTCAGATCAGGACTCCAAGTGGGGGAGAGTTGGTAGTTCTGGGCGAGAGGCCACAACAAGGACCAGCAGTATGTTCAGCAGCGAGAGCTAGGCGTTACCTTCAGAAGGGTTGCGCAGGATATGTCACTTATATTATGGGTACCCGGGAGGCGGGTAAGGCGACAATGGGCAATGTGCCCGTAGTGCGAGAGTTTATGGATGTATTCCCCGAGGAGTTTCCAAGGATACCTCCAGGGAGGCAGGTGGAGTTCAGGATCGACCTAGTCCCTTGTGCGGCTCCGATAGCCAAGGCACCATATCAGTTGGCTCCTCCCGAGATGCAGGAGTTGTCTACATAGCTGCAGGAGCTGTTAGACAAGGGATTCATTAGACCGAGTAGCTCTCCGTGGGGAGACCCGATTCTGTTTGTGAGGAAGAAGGACGGGTCGTATCGGATGTGTATAGATTACCGGGAGCTAAACAAGGTAACAATGAAGAACTGTTACCCACTCCCGAGGATTGATGATCACTTTGACCAGCTACAGGGAGCATCTTGGTTCACCAAGATTGATCTGCGTTCAGGATATCATCAGATGAGGGTCAGAGAGGAGGATGTGCAGAAGACTGCGTTTCGGACACGCTATAGCCACTACGAGTTTGTGGTGATGCCCTTCGGACTCACCAATGCTCCTGCCGCGTTCATGGACCTCATGAACCGCGTTTGTAGACCGATGTTAGACCGGTCTATGATAGTGTTTTTTGATGATATATTGGTTTACTCCAAGATGCAGGAGGAGGACGAGGAGCATCTGCGAGAGGTTCTGGAGACTTTGAGGATGGAGAACTTGTATGCTAAGTTCTCCAAGTTTGAGTTCTGGTTGTACGAGGTGCAGTTCCTTGGGCATCTCGTCAACCAGAATGGGATCTCAGTGGACCCGGCCAAGGTGGAGGCCGTGATGAGATGGGAGGTTCCGAAGTCTCCATCCGAGATTCGGAGTTTCCTAGGATTAGTCGGCTACTATCGGAGATTCATCCAAGATTTCTCCAAGATAGTCATGCCCCTGACCAGGCTAACAAGGAAGGTCGTGGTCTTTTGTTGGGGTCCTGAGCAGCAGGCTGCGTTCGAGACACTGAGACATAGATTGTGCGAGTCGCCAATCTTAGGCCTGCTAGAGGGCATGTAGGATTTTGTTGTGTACTGTGATGCGTCCATCTCAGGTTTGGGCGCAGTATTGATGCAGAGAGGGCATGTCATCGCCTACGCGTCAAGGCAGCTAAAGCCTCACGAGGTGAACTACCCAACGCATGATTTGGAGTTGGGGGCTATTGTATTCGCCCTCAAGATTTGGCATCATTACCTCCATGGGGTTCGCTGTACCATCTACATGGACCATAAGAGTTTGAGGTACCTCATGGATCAGCCGAATATAAACATGAGGCAGTGTCGGTGGATAGACGTGGTAAAGGATTACGATTGCGAGATCCTTTATCACCTGGGTAAGGCCAACGTGGTGGCCGACACGCTTAGCCGCAAGGCAGTGCCGATTTCGGATATCTGCCTGAGGATGACGGTGGTGACTCCGCTGTTGGAGCGGATTCGGGAGGCCCAGTAGGAGGCCATAAAGGAGGAACATCAGATGAGCAAGCGGATCGTGGGGCAGGTTTCCTGCTTTGACTATGACAGCCGAGGATTACTGACACTACACCATAGGGTGTGGGTGTCATACCACGGGGGTGTGCGCCAGGTTCTGATGGAGGAGGCGCACAAATCTCGGTTTTCCATTCATCCTGGGGCGACGAAGTGTATAAGGATCTTCGTCTGGACTATTTGTGGCCCTGCATGAAGCGGGATGTGGCATGGTTCGTGGAGCTGTGCTGGACCTGTAGAAAGGCCAAGGCTGAGCATCAGAGACCTCACGGCAAGATGCAGCCGTTGGATATTCCGCTGTGGAAACGGGAAGACATCACGATGGATTTTACCACCGAGCTTCCCAGGACCGCGCGGGGAGTGGATTCGATTTGGGTCATCATCGATCGATTGACCAAGGGCGCCCATTTTATCCCGATTCAGGAGAGCATCTCGGCCGAGAAGTTGGCCGACATCTATATCTGGGAGGTGGTGGCGCGGCACGGTGTGCCAGTTTCTGTGATTTCAGACAGGGATGTGCGGTTCAGTTCCAGGTTTTGGAGGAAGTTTCATGACGAGTTGGGTACTCGTCTGCATTTTAGCATCGCCTTTCACCCGCAGACGGATGGTCAGAGCAAGCGGACCATCCAGACCCTGCAGGATATGCTGTGGGCATGCGTATTAGACTTTGGAGGTAGTTGGGATACCTTCCTTCCATTGGCAAAGTTCTCCTATAACAATAGTTATCATGCGAGCATTGATCATCCTCCTTTCTAAATGCTATATGGGAGGAAGTGTAGGACCCCGATATGTTGGGGCGAGGTTGGACAGAGGGTAATGGGGAGCACTGAGGTAGTGCTCAAGACGACAGAGAAGATTCAGCAGGTCCAGAGCAGGCTTCAGACTGCTTAGAGTCGGTAGAAAAGCTATGCCGATAAGCTCTGATCAGACTTGGAGTTCCAGGTCGGGGATATGGTGCTCCTGAAGGTGTCGCCATGGAAAGGCGTTATCCGATTTAGGAAATGGGGCAAGTTGGGCCCCAGGTACATCGGACCGTTCAGGGTTATAGCCCAGGTGGGCAAGGTGGCGTATGGGCTAGATTTGCCAGTCGAACTCAGTCAGATACACAACACTTTCCATGTTTCTCAGCTACAAAAGTGCCTGGTGGACGCCTCAGCAGTGGTACGCTTGGAGGACATTCAGGTTGATGATAGCCTAAAGTACATTGAGAGACTAGTGGCAATCCTCGACCGGAAGCCGAAGGATTTAAGGAACAAAAGAGTGGAACTCGTGAAGGTGCAATGGCAACACCAGAAGGGGTCGGAGTGGACTTAGGAGCTGGTGGACAAGATAATGGAGCATTACCCTGAGCTATTTCAAGATCGAACAGCAGACTTCGAGGACGAAGTCTAAAATAAGTGGGGGAGATTTGTAGCATGTGGTTCTTGGTACGTATTCTTTTATTATTTTTGCATTTTTGGCCTTGGACTCGGCGAGTTGAAGGAAAAACTTGTCGAGTAGAAGCGGGATGAAACACGGGGTTTAAGCTGTGGATTCGACGAGTTGGGTCCCGGACTCGACGAGTAGGCCCTGTTTGGACAAAAACCCTAATCCGAGGGTTTGCACCCTATTTAAACACCTTAACTCGGCCTCCTTCGTCCCATTTGCTCCCAGAAGACCCCTATAGCAAACCCTAGTCGTTATTGAAGCAATCTAAGGCATTTGGAGTGATTTTGGTGTTTTGTGAACCAAGGAAGGAAGGAAAAGCTTGAAGGATCAAGAGGAGGCTAGAAGGATCCGATTTTGGGTATCAATTGCAGTCTTCAGAAGGTGTAAAGTCTATACCTTGTTAGTTCATTTGTTAGATCCCATTTTGTGGAGTTTTTGGGCTTTTATAAGCCATTTTGGTCACCAACCATAATTGCAAGCATGGTTTGGAGTTGATGTTTCGGATGTAGGTCCTTAGAGGGGTTACAAGGCAAAAAGGGGTGGCTTTTGCACTCAAAGAAGGCACCATGCTTTGTAAGAGATTGGTTAAGGACCTTTTGAGCTCAAAGTTCCATGCAAACACGTAAAGGTTGTAACTTTACGTGCTAGATTGATTGTAGAAGCATAGATCTATCTTTTGATCAAGGGTTGTACATCAGAAATCGAGGATCTAATGAGTGGATGTGACCAACTCGACAAGTCCATTCTTGGACTCGGCAAGTCCTAGGCTTCTGTCCCGTATCAGTTAAGGGTCACGAGGACCCAGTTGAGTATGGAAAGGCTTTAGGGGGTCCCGGGGAGTGACCCAACGTTCTGGACTAAGCCATTGTTCTTGAAGTTCATGGGACTCGGCGAGTGCATGAGCGAACTCGGCGAGTCCAAGGCAATCTTCTTAAGGGTGAAGATGAACTCGACGAGTTGTTCATACAACTCGGCGAATCAAGGAAAGGACCTGTGTATCAGTTGAAGATAAACTCGACGAGTTGTTCATATAACTCGGCGAGTCGGATGAAGATTCAAACGATGTTCATTTAGAAGGAAAACTCGTAGAGTCATCGCCTGACTCGACGAGTAGAGACGCGTATAAGGACAAATGGAAGGATAGGGACTCGACGACTTGGCGAGCCAACTCGGCGAGTTAGGTCGACTAGAAGTTGACTTTGACTTTGATTTGGTCAGGGGTAAAATGGTCATTTTACCCTAAGAGCAGTTAGCAGTGTATGGCTAAGTGTTTTGTGGGAATTATAACCGGAGGTGCTCAGGAGTAGCAGTAGTCAGAGGATTCCCGCACAGATCAGTAACTACTACGAGGTGAGTTACCTTCCAGTAGCGGTGGTTCTACGGCCACAATTCCGGCCCACCAGTAGGAGTTGTATGTTATATGATTTTTTTTGTGATATTATCTAGGTTTGCTGCTACCTGATATGTTATATGCTGGCATGATATGTTATATGTCATAGTAGTAGAGTTCGGTTGGTAGGACCGAAGGGTAGGTCAGACACCCCAGATATGTCTAATAATATGTGCTGATATGTTTATATGCTGGCATGATATGTTATATGGGATAGCGGTAGTAGGGGGGAATAGTCCCCAAGTTCGGTTGTTAGGACCGAAGGGTAATTCGGACACTCCATATATGTCTGATAGTATGTTTACGTTATGAAATATGTGATAGTAGCAGTAAGGAGTGGAATAGTCCCTGAGCGTCGGTTGTTAGGACCGACGGGTAGGTCAGCACCGCAGAATGGCATGACATGGGCAGGACGGCACCCCAGAAAAGCCGCATGGGTAGGACGGCACCCTAGAATGGCCGTACCGGGTAGGTCGGGCACCCCAGTATTGCCTGGCAGTATGTATGCTATGTGATTATATGGGTTGTGGTACGATGGGGAGACTCAGTAAGCTTCGTGCTTATAGTTTATAGTTTTGGTTTCAGGTACCTCTTAAGCGAAGGGGAAGGAGATGGCGCGGTAGCGGAACATCATACACATACTCTTTGTTTTCCGTACTATAAGGTATTCTGGGATTTGTACTCTAACATTATTATTTTTTACGATTCGGTTTCCAGAAACGAGACATTTTTTATTAAATGATACGATCGGATGATATTTTGTTACAAATTTTTTTGGAAATCACTTAATCTAAAATGAAAATTTTGGACGTGAAAATTGGATCGTTATACATTCAACTTCTTCTCCACTTTTAGCAAGTGCTACAAATTGTGATTCCATGGTGGATCTAGATATAACTGTTTGTTTTGAAGATTTCCATGATATAGTTCCACCTCCAAGTGTGAACAAAAACCCACTGGTTGACTTGGAGTCTATAATGTCAGATATCCAATTTGCATCACTATACCCTTTTATCACATCGTGATATCTTGTATAGTGTAACCTATAATTTCGAGTGTATCTTAAGTATTGTAATAATCTTTTAATACTCTTTCAATGTTCATCACTTGGATTACTGGTATATCTACTTAGACTGCTTATTGAAAAAGCTAAGTCAGGTCTGGTACAACTCATAAGGTACATCAGACTACTAATAATTCTTGCATATTTGACTTGTGCAACTCCTTCACCTCTATTTTTACTTAGATGATGACTTGTATCAATTGGTGTCCTACCTACAGTAGTATCACCGAAGTTGAACTTCTCATGAATTTTATTCATATAATGGGTTTGATTAAAAGTAAGTCCATTTGCAGTCCTTGTGATCTTCACACCGAGGATGACATCAGCTAAACCCATATCTTTCATGTCGAATCTTGCCTTTAGCATGTCCTTTGTTGATTGAACCATTTTATCGTTGCTACAACAATAAGCATATCATCAACATAAAGGCACAAGATAACATAACCCTCACTTGTGTTTTTAACATAAACACACTTGTAACACTCATTAATCTTGTATCCATTTTCCAACGTCACATGGTCAAACTTTTGATGCCATTGTTTTGGGGTTTGTTTCAACCCATATAATGACTTCACTAGTTTGCAAAACATTGATTCTTTTCCTAGGGCCACAAACCCTTCTGGTTGTTCCATGTAGATTTCTTCTTCTAAATCCCCGTTTAGAAAAGTTGTTTTAACATCCATTTGATGTACTTCAAGATTTCTTATAGAAGCGATTGCAAGTGCCAATCTAATGGATGTAATACGTGTGACAGGAGATTATGTATCAAAATAATCAAGGCCACTTTTCTGTCTATAGCTTTAATTACTAGTTTTGTCTTGAACTTGTCAATGGTTCCATCCACTTTCATTTTCTCCTTGAAAATCCATTTATAGCCTAGTGGTTTGCAACCTTGAGGTAAATCCACTAGCTCCTATGTATGGTTTTGCAAGATGGAATCCATTTCACTTTTAATTTCCTCTTTCCATTGAAGTCCTTCTAAGGAGGTGACTGCCTCTTTGAAAGTTTGAGGCTCTCTTTCAACCATGTAAGTGTAGAAATCATCTCCAAACGACTCTCCATTCGTACCCTTTTACTTATACGGGGCTCTATTTCTTCCTCTATTTTTTTTTCATAAGATGATTCATTGTGCTCATTTAACTTTGAAGCATTTTTCTCAACCTTATGAAGACATGGAAACACATTCTCAACGAATGATACATTTCTTGACTCCATTATTGTGCCTTTGTGAATTTTTGCAATTTTTGAGTCATGTACAAGAAATCGATATGCACTACTGTTTTGTGCATATCTAACAAATATTCAATCAACAGTCTTGGGTCATATCTTAACCACCTTAGGTTCAAGTATCATGACCTTTGCAAGGCACCCCCAAACTCGGAGGTATTTGTAGGATGGTTTTATACTTGACCATAACTCATATGGTGTTTTATCCGATTTCTTTCGTGTGACCTTATTTAAAACGTAGTTAGCTGAAAGTATAGCTTCGCCCACATTGAGGGTGCCAGGCAAGAACTTAACAGCATGGCATTCATCATTTCCTTTAAGGTCTGATTTTTCCTTTCTGCCATACCATTTTGCTGTGGTGAATAAGGTGCAGTAGGATCATGTATGATACCATGAGTTGCACAAAATTCCTCAAACGGTGATACATATTCACCTCCACGATCACTTCTTAGTACTTTAATTTTCTTATTAAGTTGATTCTCAACTTCACTTTTATACACTTTAAACTTCTCTATTGTCTCATCTTTACTTTTAAGTAAATAGACATAGCTTAATTTAGTGAAATCATCAATAAAAGTAATAAAGTACTTATTTCCACCTTTAGATGGAATTGATTTCATGTCACACACATCGGTGTGAACTAGAACTAATCCAAGTGGTTCGGTTGTCCGCTGAATGGACTTGAAAGATTGGCATGTTAATTTCGATTAACACAAGTGTTGTATTTGTATTTTGAGTCAATGTGAAAGTGTGGTATATGATTGAGTTTAATTAAATGATGAAGATTATCAAAATTAAAATGTCCTAATCTAGCATGCCATATATTTAGAGACTCAAGCAAGTAAGTTAAAGAGCTATTCATTTCATTATCATTGTCACTTGGCTTAAGAGACATTACACAAAGTTTGAACATATCCCTGATCAACATACCCGTTACCCACATACACACCATTTTTGGTTAACACAAATTTATCTGACTCAAACAGCAAGCGAAAACCATGCTTGTTCAACAACCAACCCGACAGAAGATTCTTACGAATTTCAGGTACATACAACACATCATTCAACGTCATCTCTCTTCCCGACTTCATCTTCAACACAATATTTCCAACACCTTGGATATCAGAAGTGGCGGAGTTTCCCATTAAAAGCTTGTCACCATTATCCACAACCTTGAAGTTTCTGAACAATTCTTTATTTGAGAAAACATGACGGGTAGCTCCCGTATCAATCCACCACTCCCTTGTATTGGAATCCACAAGAGTAACTTCAGAAATAACCACTGCAAGATCGATGTCAGACACATCTTTGGTTATCTTCTCCACAACATTTTCCTCCTTAGCCTTATTTGGAAGCTTGCAATTTGTAGCCCGATGACCCCGTTGGTCACAGTTATGGCAGTTTCCTTGAAACTTTTTCTTAAAAGTTCCACCTTTGGCTCCCATGTTTGAACCCTTGCCTTTCTTTTGGAATTTGCCCTTTCAATATTTGTTCTTCTCAGAAGTTTAACCATGCTCCACCACATTAGCTTTCTCAGAAGTAGGGGTATAACTACTCTTTTGAGCTATCTTATTGTCCTCTTCAATTTAAAGGTGAACAATAATGTCCTCAATGGACATCTCCTTTCTCTTATGTTTCAAGTAATTCTTGAAATCAACCGAGCTAGGGGGTAGCTTCTCAATCATGGAAGCAATAGAAAAAGGCTCATTCAACCCCATACCCTCGACATGCATGTCATGTAGGAGGACTAGTAGTTCTTGGACTTGGGGCATAAGAGCTTTCCCATCCACCATTTTATAGTCAAGAAAACGGGCAAACAAAAATTTCTTTGTCCCGACATCATCAGTTTTATACTTTTTGTCAAATGAGTCCCAGAGTTCTTTGGTTGCCTTTGTTACACAATACACATTATAAAGTGAATGAACAAGGCCATTAAGAACATAATTCCTACACAAGAAATCATAATGTTTCCAAGCAACTGCGCAGTTAAGGCTTCCACGTCTCCTTCTCCTTCGGGCATCCGAGGGGCCTCTTCAGTTCAGAATCTTGCAAGATTCAATGTGGTAAGATAGAAGAGCATCTTCTGCTGCAACCTTTTAAAGTTCAGTCCAGAGACCTTCTCAGGTTTCTCAGCACGATTGACCGACAAGGTTATCATTGGTGCTCCTTGAACATTAGGAGTACCAGTAGGTTTTGGTGGTTGGGAACCTTCACCAGTAGTAAGTTTACAAAGGGAAGAAAATGTAAAACCGTTAAAGTGTAAAATTCAATAACAACTATACTGTTAAGTATTTTCTATTTCAAGAAAACAAGTTCTGAAAGGCTATGAAACAAAAGAAAGAATCTGAAAAGTGTTTTAGAAAACAGTTTTTGAAAACAGTAACATATTATGGACGCAATGTCCTTAAACAGTTAGATACATGTAAACAAAAAAGCAGAAAAAAATACACAAAAAATGTCTTAGAAAACGATTTCTAAAAACAGATTCTGGAAGTGTGAGGGAGGAAAAAAAATTCGTTTTTAAGATGAAACAGAAACAAATTTTTTTTTTCAATTTTGTTTCGCACAAACGATTTTTTTTAAGACTGTTAGGAAAATATAATCCAAAATTGTACGAAAGTACAAAAGCAAAAAATTCTTGACTGATGCCTGTCTTTAACACAGTTTCCTTAAAACAAATTCGCCTTATATTGGTGTTTGTTTCCCAGGATACAACAGTAGAAAGCATTTCTTCTAGATTGCTCGAACCCTCACTTAGCCTGGATTATACCTTCTTGGTGTTTGTTTCCAAGGATACAACAGTAGAAAGCAGTTCTTCTAGATTGCTCAAACCCTCACTTGGCCCGGATTATACCTTGGTTGCAGAAAGAGAGAAAATATGAAGCAGAAGCATAAGACAGGAAGAGAGTGATCTTGTTTCATCCACTATCTGGAATCAGTCACATATTCATTGTATATATACTACCCAATGTAACCGATGCAATTAAGTCTTACAAAGGTAGCTAGTCTTTGTAGTTATAAACCAATTTCCTTTTCATTCTCCCACCAATGTGGGATGAGTTTTAAACCCACTTAACTCTTTTATTATCTCTTCCAATTTCCCTACTTTAACAAGTAATTTCTCATTCATTTTTAATCCGTTTTGGACGTGTGATATATCGAAACGTAGATATCACAGAGGAGAACACGAATATATAATCAATAACTCATTTTGATTATATTTAGAGTCCAAAATTCATGCTCAAAATTGGAAAATATCCTTTTTTTGGAAATTAATTAAATGAATTTTCCAACAATAATTGCATGCAGTATGTGTATTTGTATGTATATATGTGTGTGTATATATATAGTTTGTGTGTGTATTTGTATGTTAAAGTGTATTTGTATGTATATGGTTAGTTGTATGCAATATTTGTATCTGTATGTATAAGTGTGTATATATGGAATATATGTATGTATATGTGTGTATGACGTATGTATATGAAATATTACAATGCTATAATTGAAAAAATGAAAAAAAAAGGTACAATGCTAAAATGCTATAACATATATGCACTATGTGTGTTTATATGTTTAAGTATATTTGTATATATATGTATGTATGTATTCATTAGAACATCACTTAACTTTTAAGGACTTATTTGGATTAATATTATAAAAGCCCTAAAATTTTAACGCATAATTGGAAAAAGCCCTAATATTTTTTTATTATTGCTGTGGCCACAACTTTCTCGTAGAATTATCACTCTAGCTCACTTAACGAGTTTCATCGTTAAGTTGGTAAACTTTTATGCAAAATTAGTCCTAAAAAGTTCAAATTTAATCCCTAAGGTTTGAAAAAAAATTGCACCACATGAGTTTTTAAATTTATTTTTTGTTTTTTGTATAATTTATTTATTTTCGGTTTTTTTATAAATATATGTACATTTTTATTTTCTTTTTATATATATACTTTATTTATTTTCATTTTTTAACTTTATTTTTCAACAATTTTTTTTAACCTTTTTACCTTTTGTTTTCTATTTTTTAGTGTATATATTAAGTATATTAGAGTTTTTTTTAGGTTTTTTCATATTTCTTTTCGTATTATATTTTGTTTTTTCACCTTTTTCTTATATTTTTTTTCTATTTTTTGTTATTTATGGTTTTTCTAATATTTTTCTATGGTTTTTTCATATTACAATTTTTGTTTTCTATTTTTTTCCTTTTTTAGTTATTTATGGCTTTTCTAATGTTTTTATTTACTTTGATTCAAGTAAACGAACTTGAATTCAATATAAATTACTATAACAAGTGTTTTTTTTATAAAGATTGACTATTATTTTTTTTTAGTCTATTATTAAATTGAAAAATATTATCTTGAATTTAATCTATTGATATCACATATAGAAATATGATTTAATTTGCAAGTTATATTACACATTGAAACACTAATTCTTAGTAAACAAACTATTTTTTTTTCATTTTTTCGTAACATAAATATAATAGCACTAAAGAAAAAAATAATATGTTGGACCGAAATTACAAATATAAACATAACTACTTTATTTACTTGAATAAAAATAAAAAAAATTACAAAAACTATAAATTATCAAAATTGTAATATACTCTAATATATTAATACATTTTATATTTTCTGAAAAATGTCAATAAAAAGATAAAAATACAAAAAAAAAACAAATAAGAAAAAAATAAAAAAAATAAAAAGATGAAAAAAATAAAATATAATACGAAAAGAAATATGAAAAAACCTAAAAAAAAACTCTAATATACCCTATATATACACTAAGAAATAGAAAACAAAAGGTAAAAAAGGTTTAAAAAAATTGTTGAAAAATAAAGTTAAAAAATGTAAATAAGTAAAATATATATATAAAAAAAGAAAATAAAAAATGTACATATATTTATAAAAAAACTGAAAGTAAACAAAGTATACAAAAAACGAAAAATAAAGTTAAAAAACCATGTGGTGTAATTTTTTTCAAACCTCAGGGACTAAATTTGAACTTTTTAGGACTGATTTTGCAAAAAAGTTAACCAACTTAACCATGAAACTCGTTAAGTGGGCTAGAGTGATAATTCTGCGAGAAAGTTGTGGCCACAAAAATAAAAAAAAATAACAGGGCTTTTTCCAATTACACGTTAAAAATTTAGCACTTTTATAATAGTAACCCTATTTGGAAAGTACAATGCTATAATGGAAAAATGAAAAAACATGTAGGATGTTATAATAACCATGACCTTAATTTGCAATGTATAATCTTATAATGGAATGTTTAAAAAAATAGGATGATATAATGGAAAAAAAGAGCATGCCCTTCATTTGTAAAGTACAATGCTATAATGGAAAGTATGCAAAAACATAGGATGTTATAATGGAATTTGTAAAGTACAATTCTATAATGGAAAGTATGAAAAAAGTAGGATGCTATAATGGATATTGTGTTTCTATATTGTACATCCTATAATACATCATGGCTGATGTTATAGGGCTAGGACATGGATATGATGGAGTCGTGGATCCACCACCTCCGATAGGCTTTGGTCGTGGAAGACACGAATTAAATGTTAAGTCTTATTATGATTTGTTTAATTGTTATTTCTATTCATTTATTATTGACAGATGCCATTTTATGCATCTTTTAGGGTAGTTTTTATTATCATTTAGCATCATATTTTGTACATTTGCAAGTCACTTGTTTAAATAATATTCAACTCATGTATTTTATCAGGATTCTCGTACTTCAAGCATTTTTTGTGTCAATTTCAGATAGTTCGGGTTGAAATAGTACTTTGGGAGCAGTTGGATGCATATTTGGAGCCTAAATGGAGTTGGAACTGAAGGAGGATGTTGAGGAATGCTTGAAAGATGCTTTGGTCAGGAAACATTCGATTTAATTGATCATAAGAAGATATATTGCTACAATCTGAAGCTAAAGGATGTTGCTGGCAACTTTGACCCCCTGTCACTATTTTGATCATATCTCATGAACTATAACTTAAATTGATGAGATTCAAAATGTTTTGAAAACTAGAGAAAATATTGGATGACTTTCATGTTTGTGAAAAAGCCCAAAAAGGCGATTACATAGGCCAAAAATGTGATCACATGTTTTTTCTACGATCACATTTTTGCCACGAAGTTTCCCAAGGTCAAAATAAGTCATCTGAAGAAAAAACCCAAAACCTGCAATTGCATATAACATACCTGCAATCTCATAAATGGACCACAGTCCCGAAAACGTCAAAAATAACATCCTACATCATTTATGGTCAAATATGGAAAAAAAATTGGAAATTATGTCATTGCATATAACCAACCTGCGATCACATTTTACAGTTTCTTTCTTTGGAAGTTTCCGTCTCGCATATAAATACGACTCTCATTATCATATTCAGGGGTTAGACGATTCCAGACGACAAAATACCCTTCTGAAGATGATTTCCGATACCTTTCAACCACTTTTGGAGATCTGAAGACTGCGAATCATCTTAGACACGTAGTTTATCTAGATTTATCAGTAAATGTTTCTTTTAGCTAGTTTATTTTCGTGTTTAGCCATGTTTGGCTAAACCTTAGCTTTTAGTTCTGCAGAGTTAGTACTTTTCATATGATTAGTTTTCAGATCTATTTTTTGTTTTGTGTTTTTCTCTAGATTTTTCCGTTTTGAACTTAATGAACCTTTGATTTTTATTTCTTGTTAGTCTGATCACCTAGCCAGGGTTGTTATCATTCCAGTTAATCAGTTAATAGAATTTGTAACTGTTCTTGTCAACTAGTAAAGTAACAAGTATCATATTGGTTCCATTTTGGGGTTTAACTCTGAATAAACTTAAAAAATTATACCTTTACACTTCCGAGCTTGTGAAAAGTATTGAGTATTGTTAGAAATTTTACACAGATCATAAAGCTGCTTTTTTGATTTAATTAAGAGCTTATTTAATTGAACAGTAAAAAGTTAGGGTTAATTCAAAGAGCTTCTTTTGGTTAACTAATTTAGCTAAAACAGATTATACTGGTGTCTGATAGTTTTTCCCAGTACCAGCTTAGATTGAATGCATCGATTGAACGCATCTTAAATAACCAAATCTGAACTGATTGCATGACTAGGAAAGTCGCAACAGAACTGAAATCATTTTTATTACTGATTTTCGTTTAGTTTAATATCACTATAATTTTCATTTTTAGTTTAATTTTAAAACCCCCTTTTATAATTTATTTTTTGACTAGAATGTGCCTGATACAAAAAGACATTGACCGTCACACTGTGTCCTTGGCGATTCTACCCTGATTCCTTATGTTATATTTTTCATGCAACCAGCAGTGATAATTTTATTTGTTTAAATCTGGTGCGAGTACCGGTTTAACAATTATAAACTATGATGACTAATATTTTTAATTAAGTTTTTGCAGCTAAGCTACCAAAAAGAACATGAGGGTTATCCTAAAATATCTAACTCTCAAAGTTGTTACAAAAAAGACAAGGGGAAGCCTGTGGATTTTGATTTTGAAAGAGAGCTTACATTATTCACTGTGAGGAAACCTGGCAATATGTTTACCTATTAGATTAGGCGGTATATGTAGAAGAACATACCTTTTAGCATATTTGGTTGGGACTATGTTTCCCCCGCTTTAAGTTATGCCATTGTCTTACATTTTAAAGTAAATTTATTTATACGATAATATTTGAAGTTTATTTTTTAATGATATTTAATTAAGTAATTTGTTTGTATTTGTAGAAAAAATTTGATTTGGATAGGTTAACTTGGATTCCCAACATGCTCAACTTGTTGCAGAGCATTGATGCGTCTCTAAAAAACGTTATAAAGACTAGAACAGTAAAGTGCATAATTATTTTGATAGAGTTTGAAGGGCGTTAGCTTCCCCCCCCCCCCCCTATGTTATCTAAAAATTAGGTGCAAGCAGTTAAACATTTTTCAAACGCTAGACTTTCTAAAGTGTTCGATGGAAAACAAATGAGTTCGTGCACTACAATAATCCACACACAAAGGGGTGTAACTGGGACTGGGGTCGTGCTCGTATAGTAGTGCTTGTTTCAAAAAAATAAGTTATGACATATTTAATTGTTTATATAAAGTATAATTAATCTACTCTTTAATGTTAAATAGGACATAAGTAGACACAGAGTTTTTTTGTAAGACTCATAATGATCGTCAAGGGGTATTTGTTAGTGCCGGAGTCGACCAACAATATGTAAGTGGTTATTTATAATATTTTCATATAAGTGTTTATTTTTATTATGATGTTAATCCTTTTTTGAAAATAGATAATGCTTTAGTCGAAGAGTTAAATCAACAAACTCAAGTTTTAACCAAATAAAGATGACTAACACAACAAGAATTAAGAATTGGTTTTGAAAAAATATGAGGTGCTCGGCACGACCATATTAGAGGCGACAGGCGTAAACCTTCTATGGTTGTGTTAATGTACGAACAACCATCATAGCCGCCACCACTATCACATCCATAATCACTAGTAACAAAACTATTTTATTTTAATATATATATATATATATATATATATATATATATATATATATATATATATATATATATGTTATAGTTTTATATTTTGGTATTTGTAGTTTGGTAATTGTTAGTTAGGTAATAGTTTGATATGTTGGTAATTATCAGTTTGGTTATAGTTTGATAGTTGGTATTTTATTGTTTGGTTATGTTTTGGTAATTGTTATATGTTGGTAATTGTTAGTTCGGTAATAGTTTATATGTTGGTAATTTTTAGGTTGATTATAATTTGATATGTTGGTATTTGTAGTTTGGTAATTGTTAGTTTGTTATATTTTTGTAATTATTAGTTTGTTTATGTTTTGGTAATTGTTAGTTAGGTAATAATTTGATTTGTTGGTAATCATAAATTTTATAATAGTTTATTTGTTGATAATTATTAGTTTAGTTATAGTTTGATATGCTGGTAATTTGTAGTTTGGTATTTATTAGTTTGGTTATATGTTGGTAATTGTTAGTTTTATACTTTGATATACTGTTAATATATTTTGTACTTTACTTATATTTTGTTTTGTTGTTTATTTAACTTATAAGATTATGTTGTTTCTTTTGTAGTTGGATATACTTCAAACAATGCTAAAAGACCCGACATGTAGTGCAAAATTTGAAGAATGGTTTCGATCGTTGCCACCATGAAATAAGACCGGAGGGAATGAAGTGAGCCAGGGAACTGATGATAAAATGTAGCTACTTGTAGGGTTTATGTAATTTTTTGTTATAATTAAAACATCACTTGAACTTAATGTTTGGATTAATACTTTGGGATATTTTATCGTTAAATGTAATGTTTAAGTGTATCTTTCTACAACTAATATTTTGTAGCAGTTTTTATATTTTTATATCTTTTTCTGCATTTTTAATGTTAAATAATAAAAAAAACTAAAAAAGAGAAAACAACAATTAGTGGGGACAAAAGCATTAATGGCGACATACACTTTTAGCGGTGACAGGAGGCAATAGCGGTGACTATTTGAGCATTAGTGACGAACCAACAACGATGACCCTTTAGCAGTGACATGTCGCCGCTAATACCTTTAGTGGCAACAAATTAGACTTTTAACGGCGACACCCATCGCCACTGATGATCGATACTCTTGTAGTGCACACACAAATCTCCAATACAAAACTAGCTTTTGGCGTTGATTTTTTAAAACAGGGTGTTGTCAATTTTCATATTTCTCGACGCTAGAGAACAGTGGTGAGAAAACGAGTTTTCTTTAAAAGTGTTTGCATTAGTTTTTGAGGTGGGAAAGTCAATACATTGTTTATTTTATTGAAAGTGTTTGTCTTAAATTATATATGTTTTAATGGGTATTTGCAACCCAAAAATTTATAATGAGTTTTGAAAAGTTAGAAATTTTAAGTTATTGAATTGACATTTTTGAAAGGTTCATGAGAAGTTATTTTAAAGGTCATTTTCATATATTACTAAATACTTTTTTCCAGTTATTGACTTTTCAAAAATCCAATGAGTCATTAAGTTTTTTTCAATTGAAATCCAAAACACCATAGTTTGAAATCAAATAATAAGTCATTACAATTGTGAGAATTAATTTCTAAATGGTTCTTTTAAGCAAGGTTCTAAAAATTTTGTCATGGGTCCAAGGCTTGTAGTTGCCGTCGAGTTTTGATTGTCGCTTTAGGTCATATATGTATATAAAAACGAATAATAGTAGAATATATATATAGTTATTAATTATATATAAAATTTCCGCCTTAAGTCGCGTCTTACAAACGATGTGGTTTGCCACAGCTTGAAAAGCTTAAGGCTTGACATTGCCGCCAAATCACAACTTACGTTATTTAGAAAATTGGTTTTAAGTGCTCACCTTTAACTTCTCATGTGTTAAATGTTAAGTAGGTATATAAATAACATTCAAAAATTAAAACACGTGCATTTTACTACATTAATATATTTAGTTGCATTTACACATTACTATATAATCATATTAGATGTCATCTTTACATTCATCAACAAAAAAATCAAAAAAGTATTGTGTTTATACTCACAATTACCATAAAATGTTATGTACATACTGAAATACATTTTACAAATTTACAAAAAAGATTGTACTCCTGATACCACTTACCAACATGGAAAAAAATCCAATACATTATCATACTCAGCAAATTCATCAGTGACCTGTACTATGGGATGGTCGTCTCTACATTTTAAAGTAGTCATGAGTTGATGTTTAACCACTATATTTTTTTTAACAGTTTCGTAAATTTTGTTGACAACCAACAAATTTTCATCATATTCAAAGATCTTGTATGCTCAAGGATCATTATGAAATCATATTTGCTAATAACATATGATCTTATAAGGTCACACCAAATGACAAGTGAACATTAATTGATTATTTATTAAGTAATATGGTTATTAATAAATTAAATCATCACTTGAAATTAATTGGGAAATTATTGTTTCATGGAAGGAATAATTATAAAAGGTTTCACTAGCTACATTTGATCATATTGTATGACTTAAATGTTACACATTTTTATTTGGACTAGTTACATACCATATTAGGAATGTTATGTACACATTTTAAATAAATTATGAGGTGGATTTCCACTCACTCTTAAAGGACATAAGATTGACCGGAACATACGATTGCTTGCTTTGACTTATTTGTTGTTACATCTCATGACTTGCAAGACTTGTTTTCAATTAATGCAAGTATGGTCTTCATTGTATGTGTAAGAGTATATACTGAGAGAGTGTGGTAGAAACTAGGTAGCTAATCCTTTCTTTTCTTCTTTTTTCTACATAAAGTCAAGAGTAAGAGAAGACTTTCCCTTTTATCCCCTTTTTCAATTTGCTTGCCCTTTTATGCTTGGATTTGCTCTCCTTTGAAGTCATATTTTATAAATAGCTTAGAGGCTTAAGAACATCTCCTTTCAAGTGAAGAACTGTTATTCCTTACTGGTTGGAGACTTGTTTTGGGAGGATAGATATAGAGTGCTCCTAGTTTGGATCTCGTCTTTCTTCATTAACTTTGAAGCCTCTCCTTGAGGACTCAAAGGAATCCAAAGTTTGTTCATCTTTTAACTTGTAACTTCCGATTTTCACAACCAAAAATTTCGCTTTTTATTAAAGTAAAACTCCACATTATAAAATCTATATTAAGAAAACCATTTGTTACAAAGTACATTTATTGAAATCAGAGTAATATAATAACGTAGAATCTTAATTCCTACTGACGAATGTGTACAGTTACGCCTTTTCCTTCCCATGATAATCGATGACACATGAAAACATAAATAGCAGGGTAAGCACAAAACTTAGTGATTTTCCCCCAAATACCACACACAACACAACATATACAAGCATGCATATTCAGTCCTCAGTCATTAGAATGGAATACCCCTTAGCCCACAGCGTAAGTGTGGATTGCTCTCGAGCCCACAACATAAGTCTATATTGTCTTCCCACCCCACAACTTATGTCTGCATTACACCCTAGCCAACAACATAAGTCTAGATTTCCCTCTCGGCCTATAAATTATGTTTGGATTGCTTATTTGTTAGCTCCACACAGAGCAATTTTTGCCTTAACCAGACCGCACTATATCGACATATGCAACAAATAAACATATAACCAACAAACAGATACTCATGTGGATCTGAAAGATCACTATAGCATAACAACATCCTATATACATCAGGATACGTGACCGAAATCCTACTCTACAGCCACAACCAAACAAGGAACAAGAAAGAAAGTGCAGATCAAGAATTCTCTATTTATCCCACGTGACTACATATAGCCCCAAGAACATCCTTCTAATAAATGATAACAGAAACTAGTGGGTCAACATTGGTGCCTTTGACCCACGGGTATAATGAAGAAAACTCACCTGAATCGAAGAATCCCATAAACACTTCGACGCGCTCCGCTTTCTACACTGCTTGCTCCTGCGAATCCATTATCACCAAAAATAGGTAGAATCTTAATCAACAGTCCAAAACCCTCAAGTTTGACCCACAGTCAAACTTGGTCAAATGTCAACGGTCAAAGAAAGTCAAAGTCCATGTCATGCTAAGTATGCCTTGCGTACTCCATCTCTGTGCATGGTGTATGGGACTCAAACCTAGTACACGCTATGTACCCCTTTGGTATGCCCAACATACTCAACCCAGATCCAAATTCTTCATTAAGCACTTATTCCCTTAAGACCTTTCCTCCAAAGCTCAGATCTAATCCCAAAAAACATCCTAAATCATAAAGTTTCCAACTTTATGACTTTGCATGGCTAGAAAGTGCCAAAAACCAAAAACCTAACTTATCACAAGCTCTTAAACTCCATAACTCATGCATGGGCGGAAGGAAAGGATGAAGATTACATTTTTATGGTTATAAGCACACAAAAACGTCTGAAAATGCTACTCATGAGGTCTGGAGTAGCTCATACTAAACTATACCAAGAATGTGGAACAAAAAGTACATAAAACTAAGGAATAACAAGATCTAACAAATCATTCACCAAGTTCAGAACTTTATACCTCCTGGAGAATGCATGAAAGCTGCAAATCCCAGATCTACAGTACTTGAAGCTTTCCAAGAAACACTACCAACTTCTTCTTCCTTAAAAAGAACCCAAAATCACTATTTTAGCTCACAAGGAAAAAATATGGGGTTAGAGTTCAAAGGGAGTCGTTTGTAGAGATGGAGGCTGAAAGTGGAAAGAGTTTATGGAAGTTAAGGTATTTAAATAGGGATCAAGACCTCGGATTTAGCGTTTGGGTTAGGGTTATGTACGCCCTGTGTAACCCATTAAAGGGGCATCCCACTACGCCCTACGTACCTAGTGTATGGCCAGTGTAGTGTCATATTCCTTTTTCTAGCTTAACTTCCAAAAGCCATAACTTCTTCGTTTTAACTTTGTTTTTGGCGTTCTATAAATTCACAAAAAGGTATTGGAAATCCCCACAATTTTATGTAGTTACTTTGGACTAAAAACATCTCAAACTGAAATCCTTAGTTCATGCAAGAAACCGATCTATAACTTTTCCCCGTTTTACCCTTCAGTCAAACATACAATTCAAGGGTTAGATCTCACAACCAACATTATTACCTCCCAAAAGGTTAAACCTAACTTTCGTATGGCCCAAATCCTTTACATGATCAACTTTCAGACCACAACCCTGAATTAAGAGATGTTTAGAAACCGAGTGGTACAATCCCCCCCCCCCACCACTTGAATAAGATTTCGTCATAAAAATCAGTTCTTTCTTCCCCTTCTTGAAATAACCCCTTGGGGGCTCTTCAAGCTTGACTCCTACTAAGCGGTCTTAGGTCACTTCAATGCTAGAAACTCTAACCATCAACAACTAAGGTTCCTAAACTAGGCCCATGAGCCAAATCGATCAGAGGCTCCAATAGTCTGAAATGCAACTACTACGACACCCTTTGATCAGTCGACCACCTCTCAACATCTTTGCAGACTTCAACAAGAAGAAACTGATTTGATGAAAAGAAATTCCACACAACATCCTTAATCCATAAGAGAAGAATCTACGTTTCGGTCTAGGGACCACATATCTTTAAATCATGCACAACCTTAAGGTTGGAAGAGCCATCTCATCTGTCACCCACACTGACCAATACTTGCAAATTTCGTTCGACCAAGACCTCTTGGCTTTGCGCCTACCAACAAATATATGAATGAGGAAACCAAAACCTATGCTACCATTGAACCAAAGAACATCCTGGCAATACCCAGTAGATGAGACTATCAATCCTTCACATCTACTTTGTTGACCGAGACTTGGAGGTTTGTTTAGTCCGAGGCTTTTTCAACTAGCCGCAGCCTACGAAAGATAGCGGACGAAACTCACGGCCGACTATCGTCATGCGGACCCTAAGTAAAATGCACTAACGAAAGAAAACACAATGATCACATTCTAAACTAGACCACACTCCTACTTCGCTCTAATATCTGTGATCTGCTATCCGCATATAACACTCAGGCTTACCCCCCCCCCCCCCCCGATCCACTAAGCACTAACACCACTTTCTCTAAGGACCGACCTAATAACCAATAACTCCACTAGGGCTTACCCCAACCTGCTAACCAATAACTACACTTGGGCTTATCTCGACATGCTAACCAATAACTATATTGGGGCTTACCCTACCTTCTAACCAATAACTACACTCCCAGCCTAACATAACACACACCAAAACAACAAGTCTTAACTTAACCTTACCAGGCTTCTGGGTCGTGTATTAGATTTCCATGCCCTAATCAAAATAAGAACATATAAGGAAATCCTCCTCACAACCGCTAACCTAGGATCCTAACACCTAAGAGTCTAAAACGCGAGGATACCATCACAACTAAAATGAAAAATGACACGAAAGGAAATTCAAAAACTAACATCACACTTGTCGCGAAATCAAATAAACTAACAATTCTGCGAAAATCCTGAATTAGAAAAATCTGGTTGCGAACTGAACCTTGGCATAACGTCTTCCTACTGCAATGTTTCCACTCTCCCCCACCGGGAATATGCTAGAGTCCGACCACTCTAACAGTCCTTCAAATCATGCCAGCGTGAACTCTAATACTTGATCCACTCATTTAACATTCAGATGCTTAGGAAAAATCTACACCTATAACAATATTCACAAATTCCCACATGCAAGCAAAACTCCAAAGATAATAATCTATCCCTTCATAATAAAAAATTACAAAATAGATATATAAGGATATCAACAACAATCCCTTCATAATAAGAACTTACAAAACAAATATATAAGGATATCAACATTGTAGTACCAGACGAAATCAAAGAACTGATAACTCAAACCTCGGTCTCCGGGACCCCGGCCGTCCCATAACGCTTGTTATGTAACTGCCAAGCTAGGGGTTCAGGGTTCTAAATCTCACAAAAAATAAGGATGGGACAATGAGGTTTGATGTGCCCCCCCCCCCCCCCCCCCCCTTAGCCGCAACAAAAAACAAACCCACGAACTCCACCTTTAATCCCTACCAAAATGAACCTCTTCACCACATCCGTGACATACAAAAGATCGACACCCTCCATCATGAAGCTTTCCGCACTTTCCACACATGGATCTCCTGTGCTCAACTGATCCTGAACTTCGGTCGGTGGACTTGAACTTCTTGGCCACCGTCTAATATTGTCAAGAAGTAGCCATCTTCTCCTTTCTTCATATCTCCAACTCAATATTCCTCCTCCTGGTGCTCAACTGTAACTCGATCAAGGTCCAATGAGGCTGATTCGATAAAAACTCTCAAATCTCCGTGTTGAGCATACTCAAGTATTGCAACATTTGCATGTAACGACGTAAAAATTTAAAACAATTTTTCAATTAAATAAAACAACCATAACTCATATAATAGTTCTCAAAATCTCTTAATGTCAAATGTCATAATAATAACAGATCCCAGAATCTCAAACAACTCTTCTTCCAGTGTGTACTGATCATGCTGGCACCTTCCCGCGATCCTCGCTAGTATCTAAAACACATATCACATAACACGGTAAGCATAAATGCTTAGTGAGTTCCACAAAATACCACATACAACACATACGCTACTCAAGGCTATATCCCAGTATGACCTTCCGGTCGTTGTGTCCCAACGAGACCCTCCAGTCTCGTAGCTCGTTGCACCCTCTGGTCCGGTCATCGCTTGTTGGACCCTCCGGTCCGGTCTGATTGAGGACCCTTTGGCCTCATCGGTCGTTGGATCCTCTGATCCAGTCTATATAACACATAACATATATATAGCACAATGCACATAATCTCAAGCATACACATAACACATAAGACCCTCCAGTCTGCAGATAGCTACCACTCTAGGAAATGTATAGTGAGAAGACTCACCTCGAATTAAGTCGGATAAACTCTCGTGCTCGAATATCATGACCTACCTCCTCCTATCAACAGGATAACATCTCTAATCAAAATCCTCTCATTTCCTCATCTCTAATAATGGGTAGAAGGCCATTCTACCCTTCTCTGACCTCTCTTGAGTGATCTTGACCAAAACCCCACTGTCAACTCTAGTCAACAATGAAACTTTGACCTGACTTGTTGAGTTCACATGGGTGACTTAGCGAGTCCAAGCGTGTCTTGTGAATCCTTCTAAGGCCTCACTCGACTCATCGAGTGAACCTTCCACTCAACGGGTTACCACTGGTCATGAATCACGGGGCAACCCCGACTCGACTCATCGAGTTCTCTTATGGACTCAACGAGTTTCTACCACGGCCATGCTCAAATAACCTTCTGCAGTCAGATCTGTTTTTCTAACCTATAGATCTGACTTCCGAATGTTTAATAATCACGTAAAGGTCCAATCTTGGCACTCATGCAACGTCCATAATGCTTCTTTTGGTGAAATAGCTACTAAAATGGAACCTTAGGTTCATATCTCAAAAGGAATAGCATAAAGCAGGATGGTTGGGACTCTCTGGACTTCTTAAGGTCCAGATCTAAGAGTTATTCCACCTTGGGTTCTCAAAAGCTTCGAATCCAAGCTAAAGAAGGGGAAAGAAAACCCTAGATTCAAATAGATCACCATAAACACGAGATTGAGCACAAATCCATACTTCTAGTAGCCTCCTCTGATAAAATGGTAGCAGATCTGAGCTGCTTAATCCGTTTTGCTTGCCCTCCTTCCTTCTTCCTTTCAAAATCACACTAGAAATGATGAAAATGGCTTTCTCTCTCTCTCTCTCTCTCTCTCTCTATGCTCTCTGGTTCCCAGGTGCTCTCAAGGGTGAAGGTGGCCGCAAATGAGGGCCATAAGATCCCTTAAATAGGGCACATGCCCAAGGATTTAGGGTTTCTGCCCACAGCGTGGACTCGTCGAGTCGACTCCCCGACTCGTCGAGTCCCTTCATTAAATCCAGTCAACAAATCGCGATCCTACTCGACGAGTCTAGGCGTCAACTCGTCGAGTCCCCCCCCCCCCCCTTGACAAAAATAAATAATTAAAATATGATACCTGGAATTCTGGATGTTACAATTCTCCCCCACTAGAATCACACTTCTCCCTCGAAGTCTTGCTCTGCAAACAACTCTGGATGCTGCTCCCGCATCTCCAACTCCGGCTCCCAAGTCAGCTTAAACCCTCTTCGATGTTGCCACTGGACCTGAACCAGGGGCACCTCCTTGTTCCTCAGAACCTTGATCCTCCGATCCAGGATCGCGATCAGCCTCTCAATATAATTAAGGCTCACATCCACCTGAATATCCTCTAGTGGCACTACTGCCGACTCGTCCGCTATACACTTCCTCAACTGAGACACGTGGAAGGTATCATGTATCTGGCTCAACTCCGCAAGTAGCTCCAAAAGATACACTACCCTGCCCACCCTCGTAGTCACCCTGAAAGGACCAATGTACCGAGATCCAACTTGCCCCTCTTCCTGAATCGGATCACTCCTTTCCAAGGATATACCTTCAGGAGGACGAAGTCACCAACCTGAAACTCGAGCTCGGATCGTCGCCTATCCGCATAATTTTTTTGTCGACTCTAAGCTGTCAGCAACCTTTGCCTGACCTGTTGTATCTGCTCAGTCGTCTGAAGCACTATCTCAGTGCTACCCATCACTCGCTGCCCTACCTCTCTCCAGCAGATGGGAGTCCGACACCTCCTCCCATACAACAATTAAAAGGGAGTCATACTAATACTTGAATGGTGGTTGTTGTTATAGAAAAACTTGGCTAATGGTAGTTACGTGTCCCAACTTCCTCTGAAGTCCAACACATGTCCTCGAAGCATGTCCACGAGCGTCTGAATCGTCCGCTCACTCTGTTCGTCCGTCTGTGGGTGGTAAGCGGTGCTGAAATGTAACCTCGTACCCAACTCCTCATGGAATTTGTTCCAGAATCTAGAAGTGAAACGTACATCTCGATCTGACACAATCGAGATCGGTACTCCATCTTGCGATACCACCTCTCTCAAATAAATCTCTGCCAGTTTCTCTGTGGAAGAGCTCTCACTGATAGCAAGGAAGTGAGAGCTCTTCGTCAGCCGGTCAACGATCACCCAAATTGCATCGACACCCCTCGCGGTCCTCGATAATTTAGTGATGAAATCCATAGAAATATGTTCTCATGTCCACTGGGGAACTTCAAGTGGCTGCCAGTTGCCATGTGGACGTTGGTGCTCAGCCTTAACCCTGCGACAAGTCAAGCACCTCTCAACAAACCACGCCACATCCCTCTTCATACAGGGCCGCTAATATTCACACTTTAGGTCCAAATACATCTTAGTGGCCCTGGGATGGATCAAGAACCTTGATCTGTGCGCCTCCTCCATCAGGATGGTACATGCCCCGCCCGCAAACGACACCCAAATCAGAAAGGTCATAAGCCCTCAGCTATCGGTAACAAACTCAGATACCTGCCCAATCACCCGCTCTCTCTTGTGATTCTCCAGTCTCACAGCCTCTGCCTAGGCCACTCGGTTCGTATCCAACACCGGAGTCATCACCGTCATCCTCATACAAATACCTCGCATCGGGGCACTCTTCGCCTTACGGCTCAGGGCATCGGCTATAATGTTAGCCTTGCCCGGGTGGTACAGGATCTCGCAGTCATAATCCTTTACCACATCTAACCATCTCCTCTGGCGCATGTTCAGGTTGGGCTGATCCATCATGTACTTCAAACTCTTGTGGTCCGTGTATATGATATACCGAACCCCATAAAAATAATGATGCCATATCTTAAGGGCGAACACCACGGCCCCCAACTCCAAATCATGGGTAGGATACCTCACCTCGTGAGGCTTCGGCTGCCTTGATGTGTACGCTATCACATGCCCTCTCTACATAAGCACCGCACTCAACCCCAATATCGATGCGTCACAATACACTGCGAGATCCTCCATTCCCTTTGGAAGGGCTAACACCAGGGCTTCATACAGTCTCTGGCGAAGCGTCTCAAACAAGTTCTGATGCTCTGGACCCCACGTAAAAGCAACACCCTTCCGGGTTAACCTGGCGAGTGGCACGACAATCTTGGAGAAATCCTTGATAAATCTCTGATAGTAGCCGGCTAACTCCAGAAAACTCCTGATCTCGGTGGGGGATCTCGGCACCTCCCAACTCATCACCGCCTCAATCTTGGCCGGATCGACCAATATCCCATTCTGATTAACGAGATGCCCCAAGGACTGGAACTCTCGTAACCAGAAATCACACTTGGAGAATTTGGCGTAAAGCCTCTCCAATCTCAATACCCCAAGAATCTCCCTTAGATGCTCTTCATGCTGCTCTCTAGATCTCGAATACACCAGAATATCATCGATGAACACGATCACCGATCTATCCAACATCGGTCTACATACTCTGTTCATGAGATCCATGAACACTGCTGGTGCATTGGTGAGCCCGAAAGGCATCACCATGAACTCGTAGTGCCCATAACGAGTCCTAAACGTCGTCTTCTGGATATCCTCATCACGCACCCTCATCTGGTGATATCCAGACCTCAAGTCTATCTTGGAGAACCAAGATGCTCCCTACAACTAATCAAATAGATTATCGATCTTCGGTAATGGATAACGGTTCATGACCGTCAACTTGTTCAACTCCTGGTAATCAATGCAAATCCGGTGTGAACCATCCATCTTCTTGAGAAAAAGGATTAGCGCTACCCATGGCAAGCTACTCGGCCTGATAAGTCCTTTCCCCAATAGCTCCTGAAGCTGTGAGGATAACTCCTGCATCTCTAGTGGCGCAAGGCGATAGGGCAGCTTGGCGATAGGTGCTGCCCCCCGAACCAAATCAATGAGGAACTCAACCTGCCTCTCGAGAGGGACTCTCGACAACTCCTCGGGGAAAACATCTGGGAACTCAAGCACTATCGGTACATCATAGATCGAGCTCAGCCTCTCTGCGGAACTCATGTATCCATCACATAAGCTACAAACCCGCTGCATCCCTGCTGCAAATTCTGTCTTGCTCCGACAGCCGAATAAAATGTTGGCCCTTATCGGGTACCCTCGCCATAAACCGTAAGTACTCCCCAACAAGGGTCTCGTATCGTCACCAACTGGCGCTCGCAGTCTATAATACCTCTAAATCAGCTCAACCAATCCATTCCCACAATGACACAAACGTCCCCCGTTCGCAATCGAGACCAGATCTATCGAAAACTTAACACCGAAGATTTCGAGTATACACCCTCGGATCACACCCCTAGCATAAACCACTCGCTCGTCAGCTATGGAAACTCAAAGAGGTCGACTCAACGCCTCTCGACAGATACTGATGTGCTGACTAAAACCTGAAGACACGAAAGGTCGACTCGTACCCGAGTTAAATAACACCAAAGCAGGTACAGAACTCACAAGAAAAGTACCTACGTATATCATAATATAAGCACAATATCTCAATCTCAGAGTAAAAAATGAAAGGATGCATACCTGCCATGACATCGGGCGCAGTGCGGACCTCCTCCGTTGTCAACTGGAAGGCTCTCCCGCGAGCCTTTGATGCCTCGGCCTTCACTGGCCGACCCTCAGTAGCTCGTGCAGTAGGTGGAGATCCCTGTGGCGATCCTTGCAACAGCTGTGGGCACTCGGCCTTCTGATGGCCGAGCTGGTTGTAATGAAAGCAAACCAAGAATCCCTTGGGGAAATCCTTCGCAAAATACCCCACCTTCCCACACTTGTAACACACCCTAGCTCTGCACACTCCCTCGTGACTCTTGCCGCACTTCCTGCAAGTGCGCCCCTTCGGACCTCCAGATCTAGAATCAGCGGGCTTTGCCCGCTTGGTGGCCGACTGAGTCTGCACTGGTCGTATGTCCCTCCTCTGAGACTCGACCTCCTCCCTGACCTGAGTCTCCAGCTCAATCTCCCTCTTTCGGGCATTTTCCTGGAGGTCAGCAAATGTATGGTATGATGAGTTCGCCACGAACTCGTGAATGTCCCTCCTTAGTATGCTCATGTACCAGTTCATGCGTGTCTGCTCAGACGACACGTGCTCATGGCAAAACAACACCCTCTCGTGAACCATCCGTGTGATCACCATCACAGACTCCGTTCCCTGCTTGAGGGGCTAGAACTCGTGAGCCAATCGTTCCCTCTCTACCGTGGGAACACACTCATCTCTGAACATGGTGGTGAACCCCTCCCAGGTTACCGCCGAGATCTCCGCAATAGTGAAATCTGCCGTCACAAACTTCCACCAGGCCTTTGCTCCCAAGTGAAGCTGGTTTAGTGCGAACCGAACCCTCAGATGATCCGAACATGAACAAGTGTAGAAGCATCCCTCGATATCAGAAATACATCTCATTGCAGCAATCGGATCCTGCGTCCCATCAAACTCTGGTGGCCTCGTGTTGCTGAACTCCCGGAACAGCAACGAGTCCCCCTCTAAGGTCTAGCAGCAGCCATAGTTGCAGTAGCTACAGCAGCCGCAGCCTCAGTAACCGCTGCATATCTCTCGTCAAATGTCTCAATCAAGGTGGTCTTGATAGACCCAAACATCTCCGGTATTTCTACGTGGATAGCCGCAACCACCTCGTCGTGGATCATCTGACGAAGCTCCTCGTCACTCACGCTGCTGGTCTCTGGTCTGTGGCTTGTCCCAACCATGATGTCTTTAAAATACAACATAAAATATCAGAGACTTGCTCGAGTATACTCACACTCGATAACTCAACCCTACTTGCTCCTTAGTACCCTAAGGATTCTTACTTGGACTGCGCACTGATCCAGTATTTTCAGTAGTACGGGAACTATACTACCTTCCACACTGCAACAACATTCATTCCAAGTCCTCCTCCTAGGATCCCAGATCACAAGTACTCTACATCTCGCTAAGCATAGGCTACCCTTCGGTAGACTTCTCATAAGCTCCTCATTGCTACATACTCACTCTCGAAGCATCTTATAGCAGCAGTAATCTCCTAGGCAAAGGCATCACAAATCAGGCCACTTTAGTCCTAATAGGAATACCTAGCCTACTCTAACATGCATAACATATCATATCATATCTCATAACACATAATGTAAGGGTATTATGGGAAATCACCATTCGGGCACTGACTGATCGTACACACTTCTTCTTTCCGCTTTCCTCATATTTTTGTACTTTTTATAAAAGTTGTTTCTTTTATGGAAAGCTTTCTCAAATCCTCAGTTTGAGTTCAAATACACACGAAGGTGCATCCGAATCCCCCAAACCAAGGCTTTGATACCAATTTGTAACGACGTAAAAATTTAAAACAATTTTTCATTTAAATAAAACAACCATAACTCATATAATAGTTCTCAAAATCTCATAATGTCAAATGTCATAACAATCACAAATCCCAGAATCTCAAACAACTATTCTTCCAGTGTGTACAGATCATGTCGGCGCCTTCCTGCGATACCACATACAACACATATGCTACTCAAGGCCATATCCCAGGACGACCTTCCGGTCGATATGTCTCAAAAAGTAAACAAAGAACGCAAAATTAATCAAACTGATGCTGAATGATTAAAAGTCACGCCTCAGATGAAATCAATGAAGAATTTCAACTGTAGAGGCGTGCTAGGGTTTACAAGAATTTCTCTATAAAAAATGTTAGTGATCTACGGTGCATGGTTGCACTATTAATACTTAAACCCTAATTAATAACACGACATGGACATGCCGAATACCGAATACAAAATGGACTAACTAAATAAGCCCAAAGACGCAACACTTAACACCTTACAATCTCCCCTTTGCATCAATTGAGGCGAGAGATGCTTCACTGTTGTGTCTTCTTAATCGTCTTGAAGATCTTGGGAATCACAACAATCAAAGTCCTACGAAATAGAATGTACCAGCAAATCATGTCATTAAAATTCCTCTTCGTAGTATCATCATTCAAGCTGCATGTAACATCTAGAATCCCAGGTACATCATTTTGTTTATTTATTCTTGAAGTTTATAGAGCGAATCGACGAGTTGTTGCTATGACTCATCGAGTTGTGTCGTAGGTGGTCACAAGGGTTTAATGACCTTCTGGACGACTCCAAGAGGCTACTCACCGAGTAGGCGCTGGAATGAGAAACCCTAAATCCTTGACTTTGGGACCTATTTAAAGGCACTTATAGCCTCCTTGGGCAGCCACACTTTAAAGAGAGAACCCCTAACCTACCCTTTTCGTTGGGTAGAGAGAGAGAGACCATTTTGAGGAAGGTTTGGAAGAGCATGGTGGATCTAACTGGGGGAAAGCTATCAATCTTGCATTCTTCTGTCATTAGCTGCTATTTAGAGGTAAAAAGCTCTCATGTTGGCCACATATTCATTCGATCTCATTTTTAGGAGTTTTAGGGTTTTCTCCCAAACCATATTGTGTTCTTGAGTTATTTGTGCATGGTTGAGGTTAGAACCTCAGATTTGGAGTAGAGAAGGTCTTGAGAGTCCAAAGATTTGAGGGTGAACACCACCGCCCCCAACTTTAGGTTGTGGGTGGGATATCTCGTCTCATGAGGCTTCAACTGTTTGGATGTGTATGCTATCACGTGTCCTCTCTGCATTAGTACCACACCCAACCCAGATATAGATGCATCGCAATAAACCACAAAATCCTTCATTCCCTCTGGAAGAGCTAACACCGGGGCTTCGCACAATTGCTGGCGAAGAGTCTCGAATGAGATCTGCTGCTCGGGACCCCAAACAAAAGCAACGCCCTTCCGGGTCAACCTGGTGAGGGGGACGACAATGTTGGAGAAATCCCTGATAAATCTCCAATAGTAGCCGGCCAACCCAAGAAAACTCCTGATCTTGGTGGGGGATCTCGGCACCTCCTATCTCATAACTGCCTCAATCTTGTCCGAATCGACCAAAATCCCATTTTGATTAACGAGGTATCCCAAGAATTGAACCTCTCATAACCAGAAATCACACTTGGATAATTTTGTGAAAAGCCTCTCCGAGCTTAATACACCTAAAATCTCTCTCAAATGTTCCTCATGCTGCCCTCTGGATCTCGAATACACCAAAATATTGTCGATAAACAGGATCATCGACCGATCCAACATAGGCTTGTTCATGTGGTCCATGAATGTTGTTGGTGTGTTGGTGAGCCCAAAAGGCATCACCACGAACTCGTAATGCCCATAACGATTCCTAAAGTCCTTCTTCTGGATATCCTCCTTGCGAACCCTCATCTGATGATATCCAGACCTAAAGTTGATCTTGGAAAACCAAGATGCCCCCTAAACACGTCCAAAAGCTTCCATGAGAGTATAGAACCTTATAATCCTTCAAGAGATGCACCAAAACATACACAAATGGGTCAAACTTGATTTTATGGCCCAAGAACATTCTTGGACCGTAAACACCCCTTATTAGACCTTAAACTCCTCCAATGGGTGTTAAAGTGCCCTTAACACCTTGTATGGCTTAGAAATGGGTCTAGAACTTTGTATGCTTAAACTACATCCACCAAAGCACGTGAATCATGGGCAAACATGAGTTTACTATCGTAAACTCATGTGTTTAAGGTAGTAAACTCACCAAGAACATCTTCATAGACCGTAAACTCCTTTCCAAGGTCAATTCAAGTCCCGATCACTTCCTAAGCCATGGAATCAACCCTAGAACCTTCCTTAGTGCATTATAATTGACCTAGGACCACCAAAACACATTTAGATTGAGTAAATAAGATTTTACGGCCGTAAACTCCTAGTTTACTGCCGCAAACTCCTCAAATGGTCCTTAGGATGTCTAAATTGCCTTCCAATGCCTTAAAACCAAGCCTAGCATTAACCCACAAGAGTTGTAAGACATTTAGGCACCGAAGAACACCCCACCATGAGTTTACGGCCGTAAACTTATGGAGAGATGGTCATTAGGGCCGTAAACTCCCTTAGGAGTTTACTCTTGAAGAGTAAACTGCATATCCAAGCCATACACATCCATAGATGCCACCCGGGTCATTCCTAACACTTGGAATGAAGTGTTTTCGCGACTAAAAGTGTATATCCTCAACTAATTAGTAGTACAAAGCCTAATTAGATACAAATGTGTATCTTTTCATATTACATAGGAACCTCACGCGCGTTCAAGCCCCAAATTGACGTTTAGCATCCAAACCGACACATTCCGCGACTGGTGAGTTCATACCCCTAGTCTTTTTCCGTGTTTTTCAAATGTTTTCAGGGGGGGAGGGGGAATACAAGCAAAAGTACAAGGAAATCTTGTACTCAAACTTATTATTTAAGTTCAAATGTTTTATATTCTATATATTTTTAATATCGAAAACAATATTAACCAATAATTCGAATTGCAGAGTTAGCGTTCAGATTAATCATAGATTTCTTGATAAACTGTTATAATCTATGTTATATTTCATAATCTACGAAGAATTCGTACTAATCATTAATTAGGATTAATACTAATAAGATACGCCCTCGGATATTAATAGAACGACGAAAGTACGGCTACGAATAATACGAATATGAATGATACGAATACGAATAATACGAATCCGAATAAAACGAATACGAAAGTACGCCTTTAGATATCGACAGAATTTCGAAAATACTGGTAAGTAAAGTAGATATTCGACATTCGAGTGTAGGACAACTAGGATAACAGAATACCTAATTAATACGACAACTATGATAGATACTAGGGCATAGTATTCTGAACCAAGAAATAACCACGAATTTAGGAAAATAAGGGTTTTTCCTGAGATAACGAACTGTTCCTAATCAAACTGTAGGATAATCGAATAACTAAAGTTACAAATAAGAAAATCTGGGATTTTCTTGGATAACGACTTTTTCAGAAAACCAAAGGAAACCTGTTCTTTTACAGAAATAAACCGCTTATGAACTCACTAGCTTTATGCTGATTTTCAAACTGCTTGTATTCTCAGGTCCACATTAGACAGGTACACTGAAATCTTTTGGAGAAGACGGAGCGTATAGAAGACTCGTCTTAACTTTTTTTCATATGATGTATATGTATAACTTTTGAAACACTTTGTTTTCAAACAATGTAAATATTTCTATGTAATGTAATGGTAGTGTTTACTACGCTTACTATGTACATTGGTTGCGATACTACATGACGTCCTCCACCCCGGAACGTTTCCGCCATCGGTTTCGGGGTGTGACAGATTTGTATCAGAGCCCTTGTTTATACCCTTGTTTATAGTGAACTAGTATACCAAACCTTACATATTATAAGACTATAAACACTAAGGGGCCGAAGTGCTCTGAACTAAAAGTATACTTTAAAATATAAGTATTTTCAAAAGTATACAAGTATACCTAATCGCTGGAATCTGTGACTTTGAGTAGAACAAAACATAAGTAAATGGGTGTTGTACGCTGCGGTTAAAGCAGGGCAGTTATGTAGTCGTGTCTAGGGTCAATATAGCCTGATCAACTATATTCATTCGAGACACGGCCAACATGTGCTTGGTAGTGACTGTGGTGTCCAGCATGCCTAAAACTTACCCAATACCCAAACAACGAGCCGTCGTCACAACGAATCATGAAATACTATGGGAGTATTTCTCGAGCCAAATCCGTTATAGAAATACTCATTCCAACATTGCTCCTCAATCATTCCTTTAGCGATAGCTTATCTGGTTTGATAAATCTTTTCTGCTTTATCGCTTAATAGAATTCTATATCTGTCTTAATGAGATATCCTCTGTTCCATATCTCTTGATTCAATTCAGAGGACTTATGATCCTCTCTTTCTTGACTATTTTCGATCAAGATGCCTCCGAGGAAAAGACCTAGCTCAAAGAACAACAATCCTCCTCTGCCACCACCTCCTCTTCAATTTGATCCCCTCATATTTCAAGCAGCTGTCAATGCTGTTGTGGCTGCTACCCTATCGCAAATGAACCTTAGTCGCTTAGGTGGGCAAGGAGGTGGTCCCCAGCCCCAAAACCAGGAAGGTAGCCAAGGACACCGGAAGGAGTGTTCATATAAGGAATTTATGAACACAAAACCCACATTCTTCGATGGCACTGGAGGTGTCATTTCCCGAACTTGGTGGTTAGAGAGAATCGAATCTGTCTTCGAGATCTGTTCTTGTTCAGAATCCGACAAGGTGAAATTCGCCGCCTGCACGTTCACTGATAAAGCTCTAACTTGGTGGAGCGGCCGAGTCAAATCCCTAACCCTACCTGTAGCCAATGCTATGGGTTGGGAAGTCATGAAGGAACTTCTACGCCCGGAGTACTGCCCTCGGGGCGAAATGTAGAAGTTGGAGCATGAACTCTGGAACCTGAAGATGAAAGGTTCCGATATCGCCGCTTACACTTCAAGGTATGACGAATTGGTGCTTCTTTGTCCGGGGATGGTTACCCCGGAAAGCAAAAAGGTTGAGAGGTTCATCTGGGGGTTGACCTAGCCAACCAAAGGGAACGTTTTGGCTACGAAGCCGCATACATACGACAGCGCCAAATGCCTAGCGCAAATCCTGATCGACCGTAGTGAGGACATTAAGGAAGCAGCCACCACTCCTGAGCCGACAGAGAGAAGTGGTGAGAAAATAAAGTTTTGGAAGACGAAGGAGGAAAGTCAGCCTTTACAGGAGTTCTCGAAGAAACAACAAATAGTGGCAGTCCATGCTGCCACTACCCCTGCTGCTGATTCTGTTGTCGGTTCCTCAGGCCAAGCACCTATCACCGGATATGCTGGTATTTTTCCCTAGTGTAACCGATGCAGTTACCACCACCGCATCCCAGGTCCCTGTCATGAGAAATTTTGCAAAAACTGTGGCCAAGAGGGTCACCTTGCACAAAGCTGCAAAACACCAACCAATCAAGCTTCCGGAGCGGGCATCAATCAGGCCTGCTATGGTTGCGGTGAAGTCGGGCATTATAAGAGAAACTACTCCAAGTCAGCAACAACTGGCAACACCGGAAGAGTCCTAGCTATGGGACAAAATGAGACAGCCGCCGATCCCACCGTTGCCACAGGTATATTCCTTCTCGATAATCCTTATGCTTGCAATCCTTTTCAATTCTAATACTGAAAGATAATCTGTTAGCTATTCATTCGAACATCTTCATAAACATAGTCCTCAACTAGTAACCGAAACGTTTACCGTCGAGATAGCTAACGGTGAGAAATAGAGCATTAGCGATAAACTTAGTTCCCAGTCTATGGGATCAACAAGAAACAGGAAGATAAAGACCTCGAGAGCGTCCCCGAAGTCTGCAATTTTTTCATGATGTCTTTTTTGAAGAGCTCACTGGAATTCCCTTCGGACGCCAAGTAGAGTTTTGTATCGACCCAATTCCCGGAGCAAACCCTATAGCCAAATCTCTGCATCGATAGGCTCCAGCAGAAATGCAGAAGTTACCCAGTCAGCTTCGAGTTCACGAGAATGATGTTCTAAAACAACTTTCAGGATTCAATATGGTCACTACGAGGATGTAGTGATACCCTTTGGTCTAACCATTTTCTTTGGTCATGTAATAAGCAAAGAAGGCATGATACATTTTGAAACGTGTAAAACTTAACCCGAGGAACGTAGGACCTTTCGAAATCCTCATTAGGATCGATCCCGTAGCCTACAAACTCCGACTACCCTCAGAACTTAGCAGCATCCATCTGGTATTCCATGTTTTTGTCCTTAAGAAGTGCCTATTCGACGAAACCCTAGTAATTCCTTTGATGAGACCGAAATCAACGAAAGTCTGAACGTTATAAGAGAACCAATCGAAACCATATATCGAAGGATTAAACGTACGAAACAAAGCCGTATCCCGATAAGTGAAGGACCCGAATTCACTTGGGAACGTGAAGATCTGATGAAACAGAAGTATCTGTATCTCTTTCCAAATCCTTGAGTCATATCTAAAGTTTGAATTTCAGGACGAAATTCCCTCTAACGGGGGGATAATGTGACAACCCGAAGTTGCTCCATCACCGTAACCCGTTTCCGTCCATAAAATTCGTCTTTTTCGAACTGTTTCCGTTTAAGTTTTAAATTAAGTCATTCTTTCTGAGACTTCTATTATGACTTAATTGGTATTCAAACACGTTAGAAACTCATGAAAACATCCCAAACTATTACTTAGAAAATTTTAGTTTTATTCCATCAGGTTATAAACAATTAAATCGGGTACGACCAAAAGCCCCATTTAACGTTAGTATCGGGTAGAATTCCACCGGGTCTCAAACCCAACCCCTATATAAAGGTTGAGTGGACATCTTTTGAAGACTTTTTGCCCACCTCATAACTTTCTCTCTCTACTCTCTCTCATCAAATCCAAGTTTTGATCCAAAATCATCCATTTCAAACTCCAAATTGGTAAGAAATCCATCCTAGCTCATAGTATAACATGTTTGGCTTTCAAATTCACGTTTAAATCATGAAATAGGACCAAAGACCTGTGTTTACGGTCTAGGAACCTCCCCAAACCGTGAAAACCTATAAATGGGGTTTTGGAGCCCCAAAACCCTTCCAAATCACTTCTAGTGCTTAGTTAAGACCTTTGGACTTGTAGGAATGGACTTAGAGCAACAAAATCTTACCATTTGAGGAATAAACATCAGTTTATGGCCCAAGAACATGCTTGGACCATAAACCCTCATTCATGGACCATAAACAACTTTTAAGGTGTTAGTTTTCCCCCTAAACACGTCCAAAAGCTTCCATGAGAGTATAGAACCTTATAATCCTTCAGGAGATGCACCAAAACATACACAAATGGGTCAAACTTGATTTTATGGCCCAAGAACATTCTTGGACCGTAAACACCCCTTATTAGACCTTAAACTCCTCCAATGGGTGTTAAAGTGCCCTTAACACCTTGTATGGCTTAGAAATGGATCTAGAACTTTGTATGCTTAAAATACATCCACCAAAGCACGTGAATCATGGGCAAACATGAGTTTACTATCGTAAACTCATGTGTTTAAGGTAGTAAACTCACCAAGAACATCTTCATAGACCATAAACTCCTTTCCAAGGTCATTTCAAGTCCCGATCACTTCCTAAGCCATGGAATCAACCCTAGAACCTTCCTTAGTGCATTATAATTGACCTAGGACCACCAAAACACATTTAGATTGAGTAAATAAGAGTTTACGGCCGTAAACTCCTAGTTTACTGCCGCAAACTCCTCAAATGGTCCTTAGGATGTCTAAATTGCCTTCCAATGCCTTAAAACCAAGCCTAGCATTAACCCACAAGAGTTGTAAGACATTTAGGCACCGAAGAACACCCCACCATGAGTTTACGGCCGTAAACTTATGGAGAGATGGTCATTAGGGCCGTAAACTCCCTTAGGAGTTTACTCTTGAAGAGTAAACTGCATATCCAAGCCATACACATCCATAGATGCCACCCGGGTCATTCCTAACACTTGGAATGAAGTGTTTTCGCGACTAAAAGTGTATATCCTCAACTAATTAGTAGTACAAAGCCTAATTAGATACAAATGTGTATCTTTTCATATTACATAGGAACCTCGCACGCGTTCAAGCCCCAAATTGACGTTTAGCATCCAAACCGACACATTCCGCGACTGGTGAGTTCATACCCCTACTCTTTTTCCGTGTTTTTCAAATGTTTTCAGGGGGGGAGGGGGAATACAAGCAAAAGTACAAGGAAATCTTGTACTCAAACTTATATATTAATAGAACGACGAAAGTACGGCTACGAATAATACGAATACGAATGATACGAATACGAATAATACGAATCCGAATAAAACGAATACGAAAGTACGCCTTTAGATATCGACAGAATTTCGAAAATACTGCTAAGTAAAGTAGATATTTGACATTCGAGTGTAGGAAAACTAGGATAACGGAATACCTAATTCCCAGAACCCTCGACATATTCTCAAACAGATGTGTACAATCATGCTGTTGCCTTCCCACAATCCTCGGATGTACCTGAAACACAAAACACATAACACGGTAAGCATAAAGCTTAGTGAGTTCCCCAAAATACCATGTACAACTAATTGGCCACCCAAGGCTATAGCTCAAGAAGACCCTCCGGTCAATGTGTCTTAGTGGGACCCTCTAGTCCCACAACTCATTGGACCCTCTGGTCCGGTCTGATTGAGAACCCTTCAGTCTCATAGTTTGTTGGATTCTCTGGTCCAGTCTAAGCAACACATAATATAACATACAATACATATTGCAGAAACATGCAGAATTGAAGCAAGAACATAAGACCCTCTGGTCACACATAGTTACCACTCTAGGTAAAGTTAGTGAGAAAACTCACCTCGAAGTAAGGAAGCTAATACACCTCGTACACGAATCACGGAATCAGCCTCCGCCTAATACATATGGTTCAAATTAGACCAATTATACTAACAAGCTCCTACTAATCCCTCTCTAACTCTTGATAAGGGTAAAAGACTATTCTACCCCTCCATGGTCTCCATTACTCATAGTTGGTCCCAACTCCAAAAGTTAACAGAAGTCAACTTGAGTCAACAGTCCACGTTGACTCAACTCGTCGAGTGCATTGAGAGGGCTCGTCGAGTCCCTTCGTTTCCTCAAAGACCTTATGAAAACCAACTCTACTCACCGAGTAGACCCGTCTACTCTTCAAGTTGCTGCGTGCTCAGACTATCGGGCAAACCCTAATCGACTCGTCGAGTTTGCTCATGGATTCGGCGAGTTCATCCAGTCCATACTTGCATTTAGACGTTTTTGGGCAGATCTAACATTCCAAACACTAGATCTAGGCTACCTAGGCTCGAATGTCATGTAAATCTTCGATCTTTACGTTCATGCATGGCATAAATGCCCCATAATGCCATTACAAGCTCCAAGGAAGGTTAAATGCATGTGGACCTGCCTCTAACTCAATAAAGTTCAAATCTTTGGACTCTCAAGACCTTCTCTACTCCAGATCTGAGGTTCTAACCTCAACCATGCACAAATAACTCAAGAACACAATATGGTTTGGGAGAGAACCCTAAAACTCATAAAAATGAGATCTAATAAATTTGTGGCCAACATGAGAGCTTTTTACCTCTGAAGAGCAGCTAATGACAGAAGAATGCAAGATCGATAGCTTTCCCCCAGTTAGATCCACCAAGCTCTTCCAAACCTTCCTCCAAAATGCACAAGAACGCTCAAAATGGTCTCTCTCTCTCTACACAACGAAAGGGGTAGGTTAGGGTTTCTCTCTTTAAAGTGTGGCCGCCCAAGGAGGCTATAAGTGCCTTTAAATAGGTCCCAAAGTCGAGGATTTAGGGTTTCTCATTCCAGCGCCTACTCAGGGAGTAGCCTCTTGGACTCGTCTAGTAGGTCATTAAACCCTTGTGACCACCTGCGACACAACTCGACGAGTCATAGTATCAACTCGTCGATTTGCTCTATAAACTTCAAGAATAAATAAACAAAATGATGTACCTGGGATTCTGGATGTCACATGCATCTTGAATGATGATACTGCGAAGAGGAATTTTAATGACATGATTCGCTGATACATTCTATTTCGTAGGACTTTAATTGTTGTGATTCCCAAGATCTTCAAGACGGTTAAGAAGACACAGCAGTGAAGCATCTCTCGCCTCAATTGATGGAAAGGGGGAGATTGTAAGGTGTTAAGTGTTGCGTCTTTGGGATTATTAGTTAGTCCATTTTGTATTCGGTATTCGGCATGTCCATGCCGTGTTATTAATTAGGGTTTAAGTATTAATAGTGCAAGCATGCACCGTAGATCATTAACATTTTTTATAGAGATTGTAAACCCTAGCACACCTCTACAGTTGAAATTCTTCATCGATTTCATCTGAGGCGTGACTTTTAATCATTCAACATCAGGTTGATTAATTTTGTGTTCTTTGTTTACTTGTTGAATCTAATCGATCATTAAGGATTTAATATCCTAACATTCTTTAATAAAAAGTGCTAAATGTTAACTAGTATGACATATTCATGATGTAATCATGACAAATGTTTCTAGAAGATGGTTAATGGTAATTGGGTAATAGTAGTAATTTGTAAAAAGTAAATATTCAATAGTAAAAATAAAAATCATAACTTATTTATACGAGCTCCGTTTTCGACGTTCTTTTTGTCCACGCATGTGTATTAACGGGTACGACAAATTTCATTTAGAATACTTTTATTAAAAGAGATTATGTTTTTCATTCCATTTTTATAAAGTAATTAATAAATATAAAATCATAGTTTTTATAAAATCGTTTGCTATCGAAATAAATTGAGGATTTTATTAGCACCTTCGATTATATTTCCAAATAATATAATATTTTATGGATGTTACAAATCTCCCCCACTTACAATGATTTCGTCCCTGAAATCTTATTCAAATAAATCAGGATAATTCTTCCTTATTTCCTCTATTGTTTCCCAAGTATATTCTGAAAGAAGATGATGTTGTCGTTGCACTTTGACAATTTCTATTTCTTTGTTGCGTAACGATTTCGTCTTCCTATCGAAAATTGCAATTGGTTTCTCTATATAATTCAGATGCTCGTCAACTTGAATGTCATCCGTTGGTACTATTGAATTTGGGTTTGTTATTCACTTACATAGCTATGAAACATTAAAAGTATTGTGGATCTGATTAAGCTCGTCTGGTAGATCCAAATGGTAAGCAACTTTTCCGACTTGGGCAATAGCCTTAAATGGTTCAATAAATATTGGGCCTAACTTGCCTCGCTTCCTAAGCCAGATAACACGTCTCCATGGTGCTACTTTCAAAAGTACAAAGTCCGCAACCTCGAATTCAAGGTCTAATTGACGTGGATCTTCATAACTATTATGTCTACTTTGAGCAGTTTTTAATCTTTTGACGCACCTGTTAAATAAGCTCAGTAGTTTTTATTAGAACTTCAGTGCTTCCCATAACTCTTTGGCTGACTTCTCCCCAACATATTGGTGTACAAAATTTCCTTCCATAAAGCATCTCAAATGGGGATCTACCAATACTCGAGTGATAACTGTTGTTGTAAGAAAATTTTGCTAATAGTAGGTACGTGTCCTAACTTCCGCTGAAGTCAATAACACATTCCCGAAGAATGTACTCCAGGGTCTGTATTGTTGTTTCACTCTGTCCATCAGTTTGAGGATGATAAGTATGCTAATATGCAGACGTGTGCCCGGTTCTTCATGAAACTTCCTCCAAAATCTGGAAGTGAAACGAACATCCCTATTAGAGAACATTGACACTGGCACACCATAACAGGAATCCACCTCTTGGACGTAGATGTCAGCGAGTTTCTATGCCGAAGGACTCTCCTGAATTGGTATAGGGTAGGCACTTTTGGTCAATCTGTCGGCAATCAACCATATAGTATCTATTCCATGAGGATGATAAAGGATTTTATAGTCATAGTCCTCTAAAACATCTAACCATCGACGTTTCCTCATGTTCAGATTTGGTTGATCCATTAGGTACCTTAAACTCTTATGATATGTATAAATTGTACATCGTTTACGACCCAATTGAGTATACGGCCCATGAGTTTGCGGTCATAAACCCTCGATGAAAGGTGCGATTTGCGGTGTTTCAAGGTCCTTTCTAGCGTCCCATAAGTGTTCTAAGTCTCGTTCATAGTTAAAGCAGTGTTTAAGGTCAATATTTGACCAAATACTAGGGTTTATGGTCCATAAGGTGTGTATGGCCGTATACCCTCCATGTTCATGCTTTTTGGGTCAATTTCTAGGTGAAAATCAAAGGTTTCTAGTAGAAATCAAGCATAGGAAGTAGTTACTTACTATAAGGGAGCTTGGAATGAGGTTTTTAGCCACCAAGAACTAGTGTGTATTCTTAGTAAGAGCGAAGGTCTATACAAAAATGAGATTAATGAGGTAGGAGCATGGATTCATTACTAGATAAGAGATTGAACACAATCAAGATGGAGGATCACTTACATCCTTGAGAATTCTTGAGCCAAAATCGATGGATGTAGAGAGAGAGTAGAGAGAGAAGGTCTTTGAAGTGGTTAAAGTGTGAAATTAAGGCTAAGCATCCCTTATATAGGGTTGAGTTTTCAGCCAAGGGGGTGGGGTGGGGGTGTACAGCCGTAAGCTCGAGTTTGCAGCTGTACACTCCTCTCGAAGGGGTGTTTGGCTCGAATGTTATGCTTTGACTTAGAAAACGCGTTCTTGGACCAAAATTTTGATTGTACTGAGCATAGTATATATAGTTAGCCCCCAAAATAATGTTAATCAAGAGCAAAAATCAACTCTGAATTGATTTATTTTAACGGTTCGAACAGAAGAAATTCCGTGTTGTCACATCATCCCCCCGTTAGAGGGAATTTCGTCCCGAAATTTGTTCATAGAATACAAATCATGGATTTTGAATGAGATGCAGATATTTCTGTTTCATCTGATCTTCGTGCTCCCAAGTGAATTCAGGTCCCCGCTTGGCATTCCAGTGAACCTTCACTATCGGGATGTGACTTTGTTTTGTTTGTTTGATCTCTCTATCCATGATTTCGACTGGTTCTTCCATGAAGTTAAGGTTCTCATTGATTTCGATCTCATCGAGAGGGATCATAAGGGTTTTTTCGGATAGACACTTTTTAAGGTTCGATATGTGGTAGACCGGATGGATGTTGCTAAGCTCTTGTGGTAAACGAAGTTTGTACGCCACAGGACCAATCCTAGCAAGGATTTCGAATGGTCCTATGTATCTCGGATTCAGCTTTCCATGCTCTCCAAAGCGTATCATGCCCTTCCAGGGTGAGACCTTTAGCAGAACACGCTCTCCAACCTGGAACTCCAAAGGTTTTCATTGTCTATCGGCATAGCTCTTTTGTCTGTCTCGTGAGGCATTCAGTCGTTCTCAGATTTGTATGATCTTTTCTGTGGTTTCACTGATGATCTCTGGGCCTATGAGAGTGTTGTTAGGGACTTTTCCTTTGGCTAGTTACGTGTCACCCACCTTAGCCATCACAGAGGGGATATGCACCTGCGGCCATAAAGGGCTTCAAAAGGCGTAGCCTTGATACTGGTGTGATAACTGTTGTTTTAAGAGAACTTAACTAACGGCAGATAGGTGTCCGATGACTTACCAAAATCTATGACACATGCTCTCAGCATGTCTTCTAACGTCTGAATGGTCCTCTCAGTCCGCCCATCTGTCTGAAGATGGTAAGTTGTGCTCATATCCAGCTTAACTCTAACAGCCTTCTGCAATGACTGCCAAAATCTCGAGGTAAACCTGCTATCTCGATCGGATATAATAGAAACTGGCACACCGTGCATACGAACTATCTCTTGGATATAGATCCGAGTAAGTCTTTCCATCTTGAATGTTTCTTTGATTGGCAGGAAGTGAGCGGATTTTGTCAATCGGTCGACTACTACCCATATAGTGTCGTACCCACTCGGAGATTTGGGTAATTTTGTGATAAAATTGTTGGATTAATGTCTAAGTCCTTAACTATAATTTGTAAAACATGACCTGACCCTGCATGGTCCATTTGTCTTGTATGGCATCGGAACACTTGGATAGACCTTTTATGAGAAAAAGATATATTTGTGACATATTAATATATTATAAGTTCTAATATATTAATATGAGATCATGTTGTTTAATTAGTATTAATCAAGAATTAATTTGGACTTGATTTAGTGATCAAAAGAGACTAATTAATTATATGGGGATAGATTGTGTAAATCGTTCATTCTTATATATGTGGGGTTTTTATCCAAGATTCCTTATGTTGGGTTTAACCCATGTGGTGACCCATGGATACTCCATGGAGTTTAAAACCAATGGAGCATAAGGAATGGGTAAAGTCATGGGTTACATGGTGTAACCCTAATGTGCACACTATATAAAGACCCCATTAGTTGGTGAAATGGGCACTAGTGCATAATATGGAGGGCAAGCCAATTTCCAAGTCATATATCTTATTCTCATGGCTATTCCAAGAGTTCATGATGTTGTGTGAACCATTTGAGGTGTCACACTTGAGGCACTAGGCTCTCAAGCTTCATGGAGTCAAGCTACATCAAGAGGTATATATTCTAACTTGTTATATTACCCAAATATCAAAGATTGTATGCGAGATAGGGTAATACCTTGGAATATTCATATTTGCATGTATAATAGACAAAACATAGATCCAAGGTATTTAAGGTTGTATGTGCACCATAGGATGTTGTAGTATACTAAAACCCAACAGTGGTATCAAAGCCATGAGTTGTTTTCTGTTTTATTCATGCAAATGTTTGATTATCAAAGTTGAAAAAAAAGAAAAAAAAACATGAAATTTGTCAAATTTTAATATAATTACTTGTTTTATGAAACACTAATTATTTGTAAAATTTGAATCATTTGCTATATGAGTTGAATTAGGTCAAATTTAGTAAAAGATAAAATGATATGATTATTTTACTAGTTTTAAAAGTTTGATCTAAATGTTTTAACGAGTTACAAATTTTGTCATAAAATTTTGGTGCTCAAAAGTTTGTTTTTTATAGTTGTGATGTTAAGAGTTTTTAAACTTCCTTAAGTTATGGATATGAAAGTTTTTTTCAATAAAAAAAATTGATTCAAAGTTTTTATGGAGTTACAAAACTTGGTGTTAATGTTTTAAAGAATTTCATAACTTGATCTTAAGTTATGGAACATGAAAAGTTTCATCATAAAACACCATTAATTCCATAAGTTATGGAATCCAAAGGTTATCAAGAGTTACAAAATTTTCCCTCAAGTTTTGGAATTTGAAAAAAGTTTTTTATGAAAAAAAAAAAAGAATTGAATTCTAAAACTCTTGGGTTCATAACTTAAACAATTAATTAAATGGTTTTAATTTTGAATTTAATAATTGGAATTATGATGTTTTGTTGAATAGTTCAAATTAACTCTTATGGACTTTCTTAACAGTTAATTAAAGCGTTTAATTAAAAGGGTATTATTAAATCCATAAATATATGGTTTAAGTTTAATTAAATTAAACGTCTAGTTTAATTAATAGATTAAACCACCAAGCATTTTGAATGTCTAAAGTACACCCTTATACTATTATAATATTAAAAGTTTAATATATTATATATATAAGAGCAAGTCGTCTTACCATTAGTAGGCGTCATTCACGAAGTCGGTCTATAAGGGGGTATAAGGCTATTGCATATAAAATGGCAGCTTAATGGGTGTCCACTCTCACCCACCGCTTCCTTGACCGGTGGAGGGTCGTTAGCCGAACGGGTAGGCACTACAAGAAAAAGACCCTTTTATGACACGCAAACCACGTCACTTATTGATTTATGTTACGCAAAAGAGAGTGACACTAAAAAAGTGTCATATCTTCAAAAAATTTAAGGATTTAGGTCACACATTATTGCATGCCCTTAAATTAGTGTCTCATGTAAAAAAAATTAAAAGCACGGAGGGCACTTTATCTTAAATGTGCGTCCTCTATGAATGTTGCTTTATATTTTTTTAAGAAATGCACATCTCCTTAGAGGGAAAATGAAATCCCCAAAATTTTTAAACCCCCGCCTTCTTCTCCCTCGTCTCCACCCTCACCCACATCCACTGCCTCCAATCCTAGTTGCCACTTCTAGTCTCAAACCCGAAGCTCATGGTAAATGGTTCGGTCACTGCAACTCCTTTCGATTGTAGCACCGATCGACAACTACGACTCATCAATCGTCAAATCGAAGCTACCTATTGAACAACTGCTAATCGACACCTCACCTTCTCGTCTCTCCTTCTCCACCAGGTTTTCTGTCAACTCTATCCTCCACCAGGTTTTCACTTTGAAAAAGGTGATCAATCTCCCTACTTCGATTAGAAAACCCAAAAAAGTAGAAAACCGCACCTTGGAGATTTAGGGTTCATTCCCACCCAAAATTCTTTCGTACACCCAAAATTCTCAAACATCAAGATCTCTTTCGTCATCTCCCCTTTCATTCATTTTCCCGCTAACTTTCTCCTGTGAAAACACACCAATGTAGAGGTTTCGGTGGCAAATAAGGATGAAACGACGTAGGAGAGAACTAAAAGGACTCTTATTGGTTGGAAAGACTAGCTGGAAAACAGACAAGACTCTATAACCACTACAGGGTTTAGAAACAGAGAGAAAGTTCTTGTCACTTGCTCACGTCTTACAAGTTACATGTTTTTTGATTTGTTCCCTTTATGCCACTAATTGTATCTATCCCTTTTTATTGTCTGGGGGCAAATAAAGATTTTTTTTTATTTGTTCCCTTCGCATCAATTATAGGAAGTTGATTATCCCCTCTCTTTGAACTGACGAACTCAACCTGGACCACCACTGCTCAGCCACCCCTGCATCTACCGCTACAAGTTCAATACTTGGACCTGAACCTAAACCCGTTAGCATAAATTCTTCGTTTTCGAGATGGGATAATTCATGTCTTCTATCTGCATATTTTTTACTTGGTGATGATAAATTCGTACCCATCAATCTTCCTTCGTGCTCACCATCTACAATGAAACCCTAGGTCAATGATCTATATTGATATGAAATGGGTTGTTTACAGGTATTCCCTTTCCCCAACATGAAAAATCCAAATAAAAAGATTCTATACCTGGAGCTTTGGACTAAATGTATGTAGGTTTGACTAACCTGTTTACGAATTGTGTGTATATATGCTTCAATAGAAAGTGATTGGTTGTTGATTTTGAATAATTTTATTTTCTTGATGCAACATATACTTGTCTGTTTGAATCATTTCTATGCTGGTCGATCTTATGGTGCTCTACTGGAATTTTCATCTTGAGATAAACATACTAGTTGAATTATTTTTGTTCTTTTTGATTTTTTGTGATGAAATGTTTGCTAATGAAACTATTGAAACAAACATACTTGCTGAAATATATTTGCTAAAATCTCATGCTGAAATATGATATTGGGATATGATTTGAATCTTTTTTTAAATCTATTTGCTTGAAATCTTTATTCTATGTTGAATGTAAGTACTCCACTGGTAAGCTCTCTCTTTATTCTATATGATTTCTGTTATGCATAAAAAAATATTCATTACTTTCTCGTTGAAATCTGACATGTGTATTCTTTTTCAATTAAATAGTTGTATCCATCTTGGAGAAACCATCCACTTCTGATTCTCCTTCCAATGAGAAAACTGAAAATGCCAACTTGAATTTAAATGCTAAAATCTGCTAACAAATCACCACCATTGATTTCAAAAGATAAATCTGAACACATGGAGAACAATTACATGACACAAACACATAAGACTTCACCTCCTTCTGATGCTCTATTACTTTCCTAGTTAGTATTATATTTTCATTTTTTATTTTTTTTCTATTACACATTGATTGATGGATGCTAACATATTGGTAAATAAAAATAAGAATTTCACAATCTGAACCAAAGTCTATAATAAAATTAAAAGGTGATCTTATTCCTGAATTCCTTCCTACATAGGCAATTAGAATGAAAATGCAAAATTTAGGTTGGTATTGAATCAAGTGGCATGAGTTATAAAAATAAAGATAGTTGGGGTCTTAAGGAAGGTTATGACAATGGCAGTTAGTTGTTATATATATTAAGTGAAGATGGAATGATTGGATGTTGGAACAGATGATAAGGAATGAAGATGTTGAAGAATTAAAGGAAGTTGGTTTGGTACATTTGGGATATTTACCATGGAAAATGGAGGGGAACAGATGTGGCCATCAAACGGATAAATAAGAGTTGCTTTGCAGCAGGTCCATCATCTCAACAAGAGAGATTGGTACTCACTCACTCACTCATTCACCCTATTTAGTATTTATTTATATCATCTTTATTTTCTGTTCTTTAATGTTAGGTTTTGTACAAGAGCAAGTTGGTAAGAGTCCCATATCGACCCTTTTTGCCTAAATTGAATGTTTGCATGCTTGGAGATGCCCAACATGTTGAAGAGGTAATAAGCTTTCTCATTATCATAAAACAATACTAAAACTCACCAAAAGATTCGTCTCTGTAAAATTGAATCTAACATCTTCTTGAATATTTATAATAGGCTCAAAAGATTGGGCTTAGATACATGGATGTTGAAGGGCTCAAGAAGCTGAACAAGATTCATTTGTTTCCTACCTGATAAGGATATAAATCTTGTGGATGAGGCATGTTCAAATGTTAGGGTACAACTTGATAGTCAACCATAAGGGGCTCACAGTGGCTTTGGTTTAGGTCGTGAGTTTCTTAGACATACTGAAAGATGTTCAGATCTGGTATATTTATTTTCACATTGATTCAACACTTTTTTATTAATAGACCAAAATACCCTTGAAAGATCCATTCATTCTCTTTGAGTTGAATCATTTTTTGACAGATCAGGGGGAGTGTAGCTTTAGTCACTGGTTTAATAAATATACCAGATCTGAACATCTTTGAGATGGCAACATATTTTCATTTTTAACTAATGTATTGTGTCATACACTTGCAGTCTATTACTAGACCATAGTGGCCTTCTTCACTTGCTTGTCATATCCCATGAGAAAGAAAAGTCAGTTATAATACTACTTTTTGTCATATATATACCATTGAATAGTCTTCCCAATTGTTCGAAAAGATACTTTCTCTTCATTGTTTTAGAGTCACTGAACTTAAAATTGAGTTTCTAGGGGAAACTTCTACAGCATCAACTATATCATATCTTGATAATGCATTTGTGCATGTTGGCTCAAGTTATGGAGATTCCCAGGTATGTAAAAACTTTCATCACATATTGTAGTATTTGTAACAAGTGACTACTATTGTACTAATTGCCTTAATTGAGTATTAAGGTATAATGTGATGGCTAGATCCCATACTAAACGCTCCCTTGTCAAGAGATTCTGAGAACCAAACGCGACCCCTACAATGCTTGCAAGCCATGAACATCCACATTATTATGTTCATGTATACCCAATATAACTATCACCTTTTGTTTAGAACAATGTGTTACTGATTCATTGGTATAGTTAGATCCTGTAATTGTTCCATGCTATAACACCTTGTCGTGTATTGTATCTTCATCCCTGTATTCCTTTATTGTGTGTTCTCTTACGTTATCATGTATTGTATCTATGAAATATTATCTATGTAATAGTATGTAATAGTATCTCTTCATATAGTATGTAATGTATTAGTATGTCTGTAATTATATATTTGTAATTGTATCTCTTCATATAGTAAGTATTGTATTAGTATAGACTCATGAATGAACTGACTCTTGTGTGATTCCTTGTACTTGGAATAGTAAGTAGTATCTCCTAACTATGACTATTATAGTTACCAGCAATGTACGTGTATAATCGAAGTATGCCTTTGCTACCCAAAGGTACTGAACTAACTGATGGAACTTTTATGTCTATATATGTATACATAATATATATAACTAATATTTAGACGACATTCGGACAAATAACTGATACCCTAAGGCCACATCCCAACGAGGAAAAGGAAATAAAGTGAGCTAGCCGTCCTAAGTCCTTTAAACATTACTTCTATAACTATACATATATAGGCATGCATTTGACAATATAAAAGTATAAAAGATGTTTTGTATAACCTTTAAAAGGTTTAATAACTAAGAAATGATGACTTGATGTCAGTTTGTAAAATGATTTGAAAGCAGATTGTTTGATAAGAACAGTTTTAAGTATAACGAAACCTTTGTTTGAAACACAATTGTAACAGAGTTTGAAAGGAAACATACATTATGTAAGAAAGTTTGATAAAGAGTTTTAACATGTAAAAATGTTTGAGAAAGTCATTTGAAGTAATCTATTTGGTAAAACAGCTAAAAGTGTAGTAAATCCATTTAAATGCTAGTTGTTAATCACATGTGATTGATGTACTAACTAGCATTATTCAACTTGTATTCCCCCACCCCCCATAAGAGCATTTATAAACATTTAGAAACATTTAATGGTTAATTAAGGGGTATGAACTCACCTATAGTGAGTGGTTTGGATGAATAGATGGTATCGGATGCTAAGTGTCAAGTGAAGACTTGAGCACACACACGGATCCTATTTATCATATAATAACACATATATGTATTCAATTAGTCATTTAACAACTAATTAACCAAGTTAAGACACCCTAGGATAAGGAAAAACACTTAGATTTAAGTGCTAGTAGTATCAAGGGTTGCGTCTAAGGGTTGTATAGCCATTTAAGGGAGTTTTCGGTCCAAGTGGTATGATTCTTGTGGTTTTTTGTCCATATGGTTTCGGTCCAAGAGGTTTCGGTCCAAAAGGTTGGCCGAAAACTCTTATTCTTTGATGCATAAGGTGATTTCCAATGGCTTCCAACAAGCAAGTGGTGTTCTAGACTCGATACTAAGCATTAGGAAGGCTTAAAGTCATTTTTCACCTTTCATAAGGGTTTTCGGTCTAAGGAGATGCACTAGACTGAAGACACCTTTGTTCTTGGATAAATGGATGTTGTCAAGGCTCTAAATTAAGTATCCTTACTATATAACAAGTATAGGAGATTGATACTTACAATATGGAAGCAAAGAAGGTGTTTTTCGGCCCAAAACACTAGTGTGTGTTCTTGGTGTTCTTGGTGAAATGAAGAACACTTGAAGATTTAAGAAAATGGGATGATTTCATGGATGAAATCATATAAGATCACTAGATAATGGAAAAGATCAACTAAACAAGGAAGGAAACACTTAGAATCTTGAAGATCTTGAAAAAAAAATTTGGATGATACTTGAGAGAGAATTGTTTTTGACTTGGAAATGGGAAAAGAATGGTAAAAATGACTAAGTGTCATTTTTATACACTTTAGGGTTTTCGATCCAAACACTATTTGGGCAGAAAACTCCTAGCTCTTGGAGTTTTTCCGAAAATGATGTACAATGAACCTAGGGCATCCTGTCTCCTGTTATTCCTTGAAGTACTAAGCTTTAAAACACTTAAACTAACTGCAAAATGCTTAACAGATAGCAGGAATAGTTCTCATTTCTATTGAAGTGAATGATTGTTCAGAATAGAAATTTCAGGTGTCACATCATCCCCCTGTTAGAAGGAATTTCATCCCGAAATTAGGATTTAGGTAAAGTAGTAGCCGAATAATTGAGTCAAGAAGTGGGGATACTTCCTAATCGATTGGATCCTCGTGCTCCCAAGTGAATTCAGGTCCTCAGTTGGCAATCTAGCGAACCTTCACTAATGGGAAGCGACTTTGCTTCGTTCACTTGACCTCTCGGTCCATGGTCACTACGCTTCTACCACGAAGGTAAGGCTCTTGTTGTTCTCGATCTCGTCGAGTGGGATTATAAGAGTCTCGTCGGACAGACACTTTTTCAAGTTCGTGACGTGGAGGGTAAAATGTACGTTACTGAGTTTGCAGGTAGGTTGAATTTGTAAGTTACAGGGCCGATTCCGGTAAGAATTTCGAAGGTCCTAACTATATTGGATTTAGCTTTCCACGCTTTCCGAAGCGTATCAAGCCTTCCCAGAGTGATATTTCCCAAAAGAGTATGATCTTTCACTTGGAATTCCAAAGGTTTCTTTTTCTTGTTTCTCTTCCCAGTCAAGGGCCACTCCCTTCTAGGTGAAAGTCATACGAGGTTCCATATTTCGCGAGGTGTTCTAAATGAACTACGACAGTAGGTCAACGAGACCTAGAATTTGGCAAATTCCTTTCGGCGTCGTCGGTGCTGACAAATTCTCAAAGGTTTTGATTATTGGAGGGTCCTCAAGAATTCTCACATCACTAATAGTGTGTCTTAGGAATTCGACTCTTCATTTCCAAAACTCATATTTAGAGAACTTCACGTAAAGCTTCTCTGATCATATTGTTTCCATGGTTCGTTGTAGATGCTCTTCATGATTTCCTTCTTACTACGAGAGTAGATAAGTAAGTGATTTAGAAGGACAATGATGAACTGAACCAAGTAAGAATGGTGCACCCTATTCATTAAGTTCATGAATACTACGGGCGCATTGGTCTTATTCGAGGGGTATCACTATGGACTCGTAGCGTCCGTATCGAGTTTGGAAGATTGTCCTCGAGACATCCTTCTCTAATACTTGCAACTTGTGATATTCGGATCTCAGGTCCATTTCGGAAAGGTAAATCGTTACTTGCAGTTGGTCAACCGACTCATCTATGTGACGCAGTGGTAATGATTCCTAATGGTAATCCAGTCGAGGTCTCCGTTAGTCGATGCTCCTATGAAACAGTCCGTCTACCTTCTTGCAGAATAAGACCGGAGCTCTCCAGGGTGAGGAGCTTGGTCTTCTAATTCCATTACTGAGTAGACATTAAGTCATCCGAACGGTTCTTGTATCTCCGTGGGCGTTAGACTGTAGGGCGATCTGGTTACAGGAGTCGTATTGGGTTCTAAGTTTGTTCGCATGATGATGCAATTACTCCTAGTCTTGGGTAGTCTCCGTCCTGAAGTTCATATTATAAGTCATACATGGTTCATCAATCACCGTCTCGTGTATACGAGTCGTATATAATTAAGATTGAAAAGGTAGTCGAATAAATGATTTTTCTTTAAGCTCACATCCCAACAAGGAAAAGAAGTTAAAGTGGAATCATCAATTCTAAACCTGTAGAACCATGATTATATACCACCCCCGTGTATACATTCTTCAGCGATAGATCAACCGTACGGGTCCTTGGATTAAACTTGACGTATTGTACGAGTGGTACTCTTGGGAGGTTTGCTGAGGCTTCTTGGGAAAGGATAAGAAACATGAGGTACTCTACACATGAGTACTTCAGAGTTTTGAAATGACGGTTTCGCTAGAAAAACGTTTACAGAGAAAGAGATGTCCACACGAAACTGGTATTGTGAGGATTGATTTGACTCAAGTCGTATGATAATATCAGACTCGCATGGAAATTAAAGCATTAGACTTGTTCATAAAGGTGTTACAGACAAAACAGAACAGTGCAACTCTTAACTGAGTTACAATACTTTAGATTTACTACAAGACTATTGCTGCGAACATGGTATACTACAAAAGACAAGTATACACAACACGAGGGTCCCTTAACTGACGGGATCTCGCAAAAGATAAGACTCGAGTTGCACAAATGTTAAACTGTTTAAGAGTCTGTTACAACAAATGCTTTAGATAATTTAACGTGGGTCCGGAGTAGTTTCTCCTGCGGCAGTGATTCTTAGCATCTTCCCATCGGCGCCAAAGTTTTTTGTTATTGGACAAACCTTTTTGAGGTGTCCAATCTCACCGCATTGGTAACATATCTGGCTGGTACTAACATCGGTGGTGGAAGCGAGGTGTCGAGTCGGAGTAATGTAGATGTGGGTGCTTTCGTTGTTCTTTCCTTTTGGACAATTCCTATGATAATGTCTTGTCTCACCACAACTATAGCAAACCTGGCTGGCTCCGGTGGTGGAGGTGGTTCTACAGAAATGAGCAGTGTGCCCCATTTTGTTGCAATTGATGCATTGCAATACTCGGCAAACCCCATTATGATGACAGTTACACTTGTTACACTTCGGGAGTGTTCCCTCATAACGCTTGTCCAGTGCTGAGGTGGCAGGGGTCATCACTGGTTTCTATCGCATGGCAAGCCTTTTAAATCGCTTGCATTCCTTTTGGGCTTGACGCTTTCATTTCTTGAACTCTGAGTTGTGGCTTTGGGTGTTTGCGACTGTTACTATTTGTTGATTTCTCGGATTGTTACAACGATCGAAATTGTCAACCCCTTTGTCAGTCTTGTTTGTGTTGCCAGAGTTGAAGTGTGCAAGGACAGCTGTCATGGCAGTTGTCACCACAGCTTGAAATGTTGCGGCGTCAATATGAAGGATAGGGGTTTTGTTGTTCGGTTGACTATTTCCAGATGACGACATGATTCTGTTACACGGAAAGAAAACGATATCGTGAGCTATTATGGTTGAACCTAGATGTATTTCGGTCGTTCAAGTAAAGAGTAGAAGTATGTTCTCGAGGGTTCGACCTACATCCCTATGATACAATCCTAGTACAGAGTAGAAGTAAGTTCGTAGAATGGTCTTTTGATGTTTTAAGGTCCTAAGTACATCAAGGATATGATCTCCAAGCTAAATTACTCTAGTCCAATAACTTGACTAGAGTGGGTTTTAGATAGACTCCAACGATAGTATGATGAAAGTATTTGAACAAAGAATGACACAGAAGTTAGCTGACTGTCAATATCATTGATATTCAAGACGTAATAAGTTTGGGAAAAATGACCATGGAGTAGGTCTTACATCAGATCCAAAGTAGAAAAGTTTTGGCCACATAAAGGCCTAACTAAAAGTACCTACAGTACAAGATAGTTACATAGAAAAGTGCCACATAGGGCATAGACAGGAAAACAATTCCTTAAAACAAAGAAGGAAAGTAAAGCATCTCCTACTGGTGACGGTCACCCCTATGGTGAACCCTTAGTTCAGCTAGTTGACGTTCGATATCAAGCAAGTGTCTTTCGTACACCCTCTGGCATACTCGGAGCTCTATGACTTCGGCTCGTGTTTCGGCTAGTGCTTGTAGCAGGGTCTCATGGTCTCTCTCAGATCTCGCATGAGTGTGTTCTAGGAGATTGGTGCGGATGGTATGCATTCTTGTAGAACTCTACGGACCAGGATTGGTAGAACTCTGTCTGTCAAGCTTCCTTCACTTACGTTGTAGAAGCTTTGGTCTCCATTAAACGGTATAGGTTGATCTTGCTCTTCGCTCCATGTTTCCAAGCATTCTACCCAAGGAGGTGTCGGGACATGAAAAGCCGCACGAGGGTTGGGATTTGGAATGGGAGCTACCGGGGGTAGGTTCTCAACCTCGGGCTCGGAGTTATCATCATCCAAAAGGTCTTCAGCATGGTGATTATTCAAAGGGATTGGATGATCATCCTATGGTTATTCTCCAAACCATCCAGCATTGCCTTCATTCGGAAGGTATGGGTTGTCGTGGGGATGGAGTCCAGCCATGTTATCTACACGAGAATTGGGGTAAGGAAATAATTATTAGACAAACTATCTAGATAATTATTAGCTAATCTTCATTAGTTACTTCACTATTTGTAAATTGCATACCAGTTATATGTAATCAAAACAGGATAGGCCTTTGAATAAGTGACCTTAACTCCAAACTCACAAGGAATATGGGTAAGGCTAAAATTCACAGATTCTATGTCTATGACATCCTAGTTACATATAACCTTAAGGTATCCACTTAGCAACCATTGAACTAGTAATGAAGATCTTTTTAGTTCTCAAGTAAGTAATTATAGTAACACAAAATACTCCTATAGTATTCTAGACCTATGTTCTGCTCTAGAGTTCTCACTGTGGTAGTGTTGGTAAGTTTTTAGCCTTGTTGCCACATCACAACAATTCTTGGGCATGTGCTAATAACTCCTCGGACCAACATAGTTGATCTGGCTATACCACTCCCAAGACTGACCATACATCCCCGAGCTTACTTTTGATATTCAACAATCGTAATAGTTTTGTTCTTGTCATTGTGACACTGATTTTAGTATGAATGCAGGTATGTATATTTAGTTAAATATTTTAATATTTAAAAGTATAACTCTTGGTCAGAGTATTTTAATCCCATTGTATTTATAGTTAGTATATATTTTATGGGTTGATAAACTTAATTCACTATAAACAATGTTCTGATACCAATCTGTCACACCCCAAAACCAAGAACGACGGAAACGTTCTAGGGCGGAGGACGTCATGTCAAGTATGACAACAATGCAAAGTAGTAAACAAGCAACAACATCATCCATTGCATTAATAGTATAATTTTAATTACAAGTGTGTTCTTTCAAAGTATAAAGCAACATAATGAATAATCAAAATAAAAGACGAGTCTTGACTGCTCCGTCTTCACAAAAACTGGTCGTCGTACCTGTCTATTTGTGACTTGAGAATACAAGTTATTTTGAAAGCGAGTATAGGCAATATAAGTACGAAAATGTTTGTAAGTAATTGTAAACGTTGGAAAACCCTAGAAAATCCCATATTTCCTACTAGTATAAAAAGGTAGTCTTCTACAAAGACCCAATTGTTTTGAAAGTAGCCTGCTACCAAGACCCGACTGTTTTGAAAGTATGAACCTCTACATAAGTGAAGGTTTTTCTTTGTACAACTATTATTATTCAAATCTAATCTACATCATCGATTATGTGAATGTGACACAAAGTAAAGTTAATAATAATATAATAACTGGATTTGTATCCTTTTGTATTTGTCGTATATAAAGTGTAAGTACTGTAGTATTTGTAATAAGTGACTACTATTGTACTAATTGCCTTACTTGAGTATTAAGTTATAATGTGATGGCTAGATCCCATACTAAACGCTCCCCTGTCAAGAGATTCTGAGAACCAAACGCGACCCCTACAATGCTTGCAAGCCATGAACATCCACATTATTATGATCATGTATACCCAATATAACTATCACCTTTTGTTTAGAACAATGTGTTAGTGATTCATTGGTATAGTTAGATCTCGTAATTGTTCCATGCTATAGCACCTTGTCGTGTATTGTATCTTCATCCCTGTATTCCTTTATTGTGTGTTCTCTTATGTTATCGTGTATTGTATCTATGAAATATTATCTATGTAATAGTATGTAATAGTATCTCTTCATATAGTATGTAATGTATTAGTATGTCTGTAATTATATATTTGTAATTGTATCTCTTCATATAGTAAGTATTGTATTAGTATAGACTCATGAATGAACTGACTCTTGTGTGATTCCTTGTACTTGGAATAGTAAGTAGTATCTCCTAACTATGACTATTATAGTTACCAGCAATGTACGTGTATAATCGAAGTATGCCTTTGCTACCCAAAGGTACTAAACTAACTGATGGAACTTTTATGTCTATATATGTATACATAATATATATATATATATATATATATATATATATATATATATATATATATATATATATATATAACTAATATTTAGACGACATTCGGACAAATAACTGATACCCTAAGGCCACATCCCAACGAGGAAAAGGAAATAAAGTGAGCTAGCCGTCCTAAGTCCTTTAAACATTACTTCTATAACTATACATATATAGGCATGCATTTGACAATATAAAAGTATAAAAGATGTTTTTTAAAACATTTAAAAAGTTTAATAACTAAGAAATAATGACTTGATGTCAGTTTGTAAAATGATTTGAAAGCAGTTTGTTTGATAAGAACAATTTTAAGTATAAGGAAACCTTTTTTAAGTCCCAAAAAATGCCTGTGTATCAATTAGATGCATTTGATGGTGCAGAATCCCAATCAAAGTCCCCAAAAATGCCTGTGTATCAATCAGATCCATTTGATGGTGCAGAATCCCAATCAAACGGATGATGTCAGATCAAATAGAAGAGAAGGAGAAGAAGATGATGATGAATCTTGTATGTATTGATATGAATGAAGATCCAGATACAAGATTCACACACACTTACACACACTCTCTTTTCTCTCTCTCTAGAACACCTTCAAATGCACACAGTTAAGCTCCTCTAGTGTCCATCACTCTTTTCCTCACACCCGTCACCCCTATATATACATGAGAATATGGGCCGTAAATAGGATTTCCAGCCGTCAACCTGTTCACGCCCATAAACACCCCCTTGGCCACAAACCTGACCGTAAACACATAAGATATTACATAAAAATACAATTTCCTAGAAAAGCAAAGTATAAACCATATTTTTGACCCATCACCTTTGTTTGAAACACAATTGTAACAGAGTTTGAAAGGAAAAATACAGTATGTAAGACAGTTTGATAAAGAGTTTTAACATGTAAAAACATTTAAGAAAGTCATTTGAAGTAATTTGTTTGGTAAAACAGCTAAACGTGTAGTAAATCCATTTGAATGCTAGTTATTAATCACATGTGATTAATGTACTAACTAGCATGATTCAACATGTATTCCCTCCCTCCCCCCCCCCCCCCCCATAAAAGAATTTATAAACATTTAGAAAGAGTTAAAGGTTAATTAAGGGGTATGAACTAACCTGTAGTGAGTGGTTTGGATGAACGGATGGTACAGGATGCTAAGTGTCAAGTGAAGACTTGAGCATGCACACGGATCCTATTTATCATATAATAACACATATATGTATCCAATTAGTCATTTAAAAACTAATTAACCAAGTGAAGACACCCTAGGATATGGAAAAAAACACTTTGATTCAAGTGATACTAGTATCAAGGGTTGCATTTAAGGGTTGTATAGCCACTTAAGGGGGTTTTCTGTCCAAGTGGTATGTTTCTTGTGGTTTTCGGTCCTTATGGTTTTCGGTCCATATAGTTTTCGGTCCAAGAGGTTTTCGGTCCAAAAGGTTGGCCGAAAACTCTTATTCTTTGATGCATAAGGTGATTTCCAAGGGCTTCCAACAAGCAAGTAGTGTTCTAGACTCAATACTCAGCATTAGGAAGGCTTAAAGTCATTTTGCACCTTTCATAAGGGTTTTCGGTCTAAGGAGATGCACTAGACCGAACACACATTTGTTCTTGGATAAATGGATGTTTTCAAGGCTCTAAATTAAGTATCCTTACTAGATAACAAGTATAGGAGATAGAGACTTACAGTATGGAAGCAAAGAAGGTGTTTTTCGGCCCAAAACACTAGTGTGTGTTCTTGGTGTTCTTGGTGAAATGAAGAACACTTGAAGAACACTTGGCGAAAAGGATCCACAATGAACCTAGGGCATCCTCTCTCCTGTTATTCCTTGAAGTACTAAGCTTTAAAACACTTAAACTGACTCCAAAATGCTTAATAGATAGCAGGAACAGTTCTGATTTCTATTGAAGTGAATGATTGTTTAGAATAGAAATTTCGGGTTGTTACATTAACAGACAGGAAAAAGGTGTGACTTGGGAAAGAATTAAGAATTTTGAAGCTGGTGAGTGAATTTTATGTAAAAAATCTAAGTATTATATAATACAATTTTATCTAAATGCTTTGAATTATAAGAATAAATAGTAATGAAAAAATTATAATATATGTTGTCACTGGGTGCAAGAGATGTTGGAGCTCTTAGAGAACCTAAGGACAAACTGGAGAAGTGAGTTGAAGAGCTGACATGGAGACTAGACTTTGAAAAACATTTGAGGGTATATTTTTTTTATCTTTTTTGTATCTAATTAATTTGTAAATTTTTGTTACAACTTCTATTGATTTGTTTTATCTTTCCATGAAACGATTATCTGTATGACATTAAATTTTATGCAATGGATTGTATTTTTTATATGATATTTTATTTTGTATTATGAGACATTAAATATAAAATTAATTTGAAAATTAGTAAATCTTCAAATAATACTTTTTTTAAACATATAAAATTTTTATACGCAAAAATGTGTGTCATCTTCATTTATGACATGGCCTTTCTTGACAGGGGCTTTAATGATATGCAATGCGAGTCGTAAATGTGTGTCGTAAGGTTACGACACGCAAATGCGTGACATCTTCGTTTATGACAGGGCCTTCTTTGATACGCAATGCATGTCATAAACGTGCGTTGTAAATGCATGTCGTAATTGCGCGTCATAAATGCGCGTCATAAATAGACGACGCGCAAAAGCATGTCGTTTCTCATTATGAAAGGGCCTTTCTTGACACGCATTTGCGCGTCATCTGAGCGTTTTACAACACGCATTGTGCGTTTTAAAAGGTTGTTTTTCTAGTAGTGAGGACAAGGACTATAATTCTCCCTTCATTAAAAGTATAATGATTAATACTAAGTAACTAAACACTTATAAGTTCCCAATCTTAGTTACTTAGGAAAATGTGAAATAGGTGCTAACCCATGAAATTACACTTTGTACCTTACCAAGTCGTTAGTGGAGCATGTGTGGTTAACCGGCACACTAACAAGGACTAGTAAGAGTGGCAAAAGATAATTTGACTTTATTGTAGATCGGTGGAGCATGTGTGGTTAACCGGCACATCGATTAGGTGATAAAGTTAAGGGTACCAAGTCAATTTGCATGGTTATTCACACCTTGTTTGTGATCCTCGGCATCCCAGTCACAAATTTGAGAGGGCACAAGCGAGATTCAAACATGCCATTGAAAGTTCAATGTATCTCAAAAGATTTAGGAGTTTCAAATCCAATTAAAACTTAATTATATTTCATTTTCTTGGTGGAAATTGGTAAATCGTCATTTACCTACCTTCAACTATTTTATAACTTGGATTACGGCATCCTTCTTCTAGTTATAAGTAGGTTGTTGGGTCCTAGACTTAATATTTCATATTAGGTGATATATTAAGGACTTAAATCAACTAAACTTGAATTTCTCACATTATAGATATCTAGGTGAGACATTTATGGTCTTCCCAAATCTTTAGGAACAAGATTCCTAATGAATATGATATCCGAAATGGCAATCGAGGTGAAAGATCAATCCCTTTATTGAGCATTAATGGGACTGGAAATCATGCTTCACTTCTTCCACCACCTCCAAGAATTCTCCCTATCCCACAAGTTTCAAGACTTGATAAGTTCTAATTCACTCAATCCCGATTGGCAAGTTAAGCCTATATGTGCTTACATCTTGGAGATTAAGTCACGTATTGGGAAGCCAGGAGAGTCGGGTGTCGAAGTCTCGAGGTAGCTGGCTGTTGACTTGGTTCTTCAATCACTCCCTGATGACAGATCGCGACATGACCCTTAATGATCTTACATATTTGCTTGATGTAGTTAAATCAGCAATGATTTGGAGCACTGGTAAAGAAAATTAGAATAGAAGATCAAATTCCCAAACTTATTAGGACATTGACAATGGTAACATTAGAAATCTAAAAAAGCTTTCTCTTCCCAATGGAAAGGGATCGGCCATGGTCGAACTGTTTTGACTCAATGGTAAAGAGAAAGACTAAGTCTGAGATAGTCTCATGTACCATTTCCAAAGAGTCCATGTGTTTATTTTTCCAAAAGAAGGGGCATTGGTTGCAAAGCTGCCATATTTACCTGAAAGATCTGGTAAAGTCAAAAAGTTGAACTTTGCATCAGGTAAATGTCCATTACCTAACTCTATTTAGTTCCTATTTGGAGATACTTAATACATGATGTAATGTAAATACATTTTGATGTTTTGGAAGAATCAAAGGAAGCTTAAAGAAATAGTGTGCTGATTTTGATCGTGAAGATGGATTTTGATCGCATGTTTCGATGATCAGAATTTTGAGCTGCTTAAGAGTTATGATATATTGCTTAGGAATAGATAACAACATGTTTTTCATATGTATTTGCATTGTAAGGATAAGATTTTTCCGCAAATTTTTTAAAATAAAAGAAAAAGTTTTGATTTATTTATTTTAAGTATCCTCACAATGGCTTTTATAAAAAAATGTTGTTTATATGTTTCCATTGATAGCAATGTTGGAAAATGGATTTGACTCTTTCATTTTGTGGTAGTGTCATAATTTACCAAATAACGAAAGAATCTCATCACCCAAGTTTCAGTTGGATAGAAACTTGGAGTCATGCAAGTTGTATTGTGTGATGAATGAGAATTTTTCGTCTTTGGGAAATTAAGACTAGTTCCTTACTCACGTGTACATGTGAGTCAAGTGAAGGACTAAAGGATCAGGTACATTAGGTTGTGCACTGTTCAGGTCCACCACAAATGTTGATAAGATTATTCATTATGATTTACTAAAGTTCAGTAAATATGGTTATGCTTACAAGTTTAAGTGTGATTCTGAAACATTGGAAAAGTTTCAATGTGTGGCAGAATGAATAAGAAGAATCAAATTAGGAAGAAAGATAAAAGTTTCTCCAATCTGAAGAGATGGGAGAGTACTTGAGTCTCTTTTTTATGATTATCTTGGTGATTATGAAACCATATCACAATTGATCCTCTAAGGATACCTTAGTGCATTTGTTTGGCTAATGAGAGGAATCATGAATTGTTGAAATGGTTAAATCAAAAAGATAAATCATACTTCATTCCAAATCAAATCTTAGAGTCATACTCCAAGATTGAGCCTTGAGTGACATAATCTTTAGAAATTTTAAAACACTTGTCAAATGTAGAGTAAAATGTTTTCTACTCTTATACATTTGAAATGGTGATGTTTTGGATAAAACAAAAACCAATTGAGATCAATTGTCTGAAGTGTTTTAATTGATAAGAATCCGCACTAACTCTTGAATATTTTTTTTGTCAAGGAATGGTTCCTGACAAAGAGAATCTTATATGTCAAGAGGTTAGTAGGAGTCTTAAAAGATCTTGAGACAGTTTCGAGAACTAATCAAGAGTTTTGTTAATCACTAACCCACGACTTGAGGTCTGTAACCTATCGTGTTGACATATTCTTATTTTTGTGTCTATTCAAGTAAAATTTGATTCTGCTTTTGAGTTCTATGAGTTCTCAATTGTTTGCATAACAACCCGGAAGCAGTGGTGGGGATTGTGCTACCAATTGGCAAGAAATTAAGATTGAACAAGTTCAGTCCATATGAGTTTGTATTTGTCACTAACCTTGTGTTGTGATTATGGTTATGAAAAATTCACATCGATAGGAACACTTACACCATAAAATCTAAGTGTCATAATGTTTCTCTTCGATTCATGAAAATGATGGTAAGGAAACTCTTTAACTAAGTAGATTTTGAGTAGATAACAATTGTGAGAATGACAAAAGGTCTAAACATTATGATTACGACATCCCTCTTCATAATTGTTTAGACACACTTGTGAGCTATCTAAGGAAAGGTGTATGATTTTGATAAAGGCTTATCAAAGCAATCTCGTATCAGAAATCTGAACTTTGGTAAGAAAGTCAATAAAGTATTGATTTCTAGAATTCCAGTTGATTTCTGGGTACATGTGAAAGCTAGTGAGAGCATAAGTTTTATGCTAGTAAGATAATAATCATTGTTCTAGTGGGAGTGTGATTATTATGTTTAGTGTTGCAAGTTAGCAATGTTAATTATAGAAAACAAACTGTCAATTCGCTTTGAAATGTTGTTTTGCTATAATTAAGGGAGAGGATTTTATACTTCATTCTAATTCTACAAGCTTAGATTGAGAATTTAATCAACTTTAGTCAAGGATATATATATATATATATATATATATATATATGAATGTTATGTTGGAATGGTTGAGCATAAGGAAATTCTATATATGTTGCATTCTCAAAATTCGTTTATGATTATGGCATACCTCTTCATAGTTCGAATTGTTGGAACATGGCAAATAAAAAAAACTATAGCATGAATCATGCCCCATATGCTTCGAGTAGGGGATCGATTACATGTGCTATAATATTTATCCATTCTAAATTTTTCAAATGTCCTGTGCATTAAGAGGGAAAAAGGAATAGAACTGGATATGACTAAAATGATTAAGCAATTGTTGAGGACAATCTGAGGTTTACCAAAGATTGGTTGCTCATGGACAACTGGAAGTATATAGTTAGGACCATTTTGACATATTTTGAAAAAAAGGCAACTTTTGTTCAATAGTGATGGTCAAGATGGAATATGGAATTGTTTCCATAGGTGGAAGTTATTATTTGCAGATTAGAAAACCTAATGCATAAAAGGATGTTCAAAGGAATGTATTTTGAATTTGAGAGTTCGTTTCCATGGAATTGTTCTCCATTGGAATGATTTGTAATGTTTGTTGCCAAGTCTTGGTGACTTGTGTGCATATTCATTACAAGACGATCATTGCATATAAGTTTAGAATCTAACAAGATTACGGTAAATGAAAAGAATTGGGTGTTCTTACATTTATTGTAAAGGATTTGGGATTGTGAAATGAGCATCATTGAAATATTGTCAATCGATCTATTTCACAAGGAGAGGACCATATGTAAGCATAGTGTGCATACTTGGAGTATGGCATAGCTATTGTTTGGACAAACATAGTGTGCATGCTTGGAGCATGGAATGACTATTATTTTCAATTCAAGTACAAAGTTGATTAATCGAAACATAAATAATGAGTACTCAATACGGTGCTTAGATAAATGTTGTTTTATTTACACTCAAAGTGTTGGGGCCATAGAAGATTAGTATTATTCTTGTGTTTCACTTTGCATGTTTTGGCTGCTAGAATAACTAGATCATTCTTCCCGGATAACTAAGTTATTCAAATCATCCACAGCCAGTTATATGTTGGAAGTAGATATGAATCAAGACTGTCATGAATTGGGTTTGTAGATGTCTAAAGTGTTTAGACATAGCAAGAGTTGCTACAACATTCATAAATGCTCAAGTTCTGAGTATTGGATTCACCCCACGCTCATTTGAATCACTTCATGGATCTTATCACGAGTGAATCATGAGATGATAATATCTTATATTCTTCAAACCTAGGTATATGAGTAGATTATACATTGATTGCACGAAAACGCATTGGTAACTCGATGTTATAAAACGTGCCTTTGTGTATGATTCAACAAGTAGTCAGTACAAGCATATGAGTCGAAGTTTATCCATTCCTTTTACCCTTAAAGGGATAAAAGCGGTATTTGTGGGCCCCTCGATGATTTAATGATGACACCTGTGAGTGCTTGGCCAAGCCAGGACTGATTTGATTTGTTCAATCAGTCAGTCGTTATAAATCGGAAATCAGGAAACAAAAAATGGACAGAGAGAATGATTATAATCCATGTCTCAATCCATATGATATCTAGAATGGAGGAATACATGATCCCTTATCTAATGGACAAGTCATTGACGAGATCAGAGTTCAGTTACAACGTCAGAGTTCGACAGAAGCTTTGGAGAGTTACGATTGCTAGTCGCGTCCTGAAGTCATACTCAATAATAGTTTTAGACTTGTCCAAGTAGGAGACTGTTGGATTAATGTCTAAGTCCATAACTATAATTGGTAAGACTTGACCCGACCCGACATGGTCCATTTGGGTTGCATGGCATCGGAACACTTGGATAGACCTTTTATGAGAAAAAGATATATTTGTGGCATATTAATATATTATAAGTTCTAATATATTAATATGAGATCATGTTATTTAATTAGTATTGATCAAGAATTAATTTGGACTTGATTTAGTGATCAAAAGAGACTAATTAAATATATGGGGATTGATTTTGTAAATCATTCATTCTTATATATGTGGGCTTTTTATCCAAGATTCCTTATGTTGGGTTTAACCCATATGGTGACCCATGGATACTCCATTGAGGTTAAAACCCATGGAGCATAAGGAATGGGTAAAGTTATGGGTTACATGGTGTAACCCTAATGTGCACACTATATAAAGACCCCATTAGTTGGTGAAATGGGCACTAGTGCATAATACGGAGGGCAAGCCAATTTCCAAGTCAAATATCTTATTCTAATGGTTATTCCAAGAGTTTATGATGTTGTGTGAACCATTTGAGGTGTCACACTTGAGGCACTAGGCTCTCAAGCCTCACAGAGTCGAGCTACATCAATAGGTATGTATTCTAACTTGTTATATTACCCAAATATCAAAGATTGTATGCTAGATAGGGTTGTATGTGCACCATAGGATGTTGTAGTATACTAAAAGCCAACAAAAATCCATAGTAATTCTCACCCACTTCCACTCAGGTATCTCCGGCTACTGGAGTAGACCCGAGGGCTTTTGATATTTAACCTTCACCTTGGCGCAAGTCAAGCACTTGCCCACGAAGGTAGCAATCTCCGCTTTCATGTTTGGCAAATAATACAACTTCTTGAGATCAAGGTACATCTTATCCGAACCTGGATGAACGGAGTATCTGGTCCTGTGAGCCTCGTTCATGACAACCTCCCTGTATCCTCCGAACTATGGGGTCCAGTTCTGGTTCATGAAGTAATAGACTCCGCCTCCCTTGATCTCTAAGTTCTTTTGCATCCCCCTCAAGGCTTCTTCCGACATGTTCTATGGCTTCAAGTCTTCCAGCTGAGCGTCTCTTATTTTCGCAGATAAGTAGGAATGATAGTCATGGTTAGTGCTTTCACTTTACGACCTGAGCATTCCTTCCAACTAAGGGCATTTGCCACCACATTGTCCTTTCCAGGATGGTAGCGAATTTCACACTCATAATCACTGAGTAGTTCTGCCCATCGCCATTGTCTCATGTTCAGCTCCTTCTGGTCGAAAATGTGTCGCATGCTTTTATGGTCAGTGAAGATAGTGTACTTAGTTTCGTAGAGATAATGTCTCCGTATTTTCAATGCGAATACCACTGCTCCCAACTTCGGGTCATGAGTTATGTAGTTGACTTCGTGTGCTTTCAGCTGTCTCAAGACGTAAGCAATAACCTTTCCCCATTGCATTAGTACACAGCCTAGGCCCTGATTGGATGCATCACAGTAGACAACGAAGTCCTCTATCCCTTTAGGCAGAGACAGGATAGGTGGGTTGCATAGGGCCTGCTTCAATGATTGGAACGCAGTGTCTTCCTTTTCACTCCAAAAAAAGGGCACACCCTTCTAAGTCAGAGTGGTTACGGGTATCGCAATCCTGGAGAAATTTTGGATAAACCTGAGCGAGGCCCAAGAATTGACGGATTTTTGTGGGCATCTTCAGTGTTGACCAGTTCTCTATCGCTTTGATTTTGGAGGGGTCCACGTGTATGCGTTCCTCGCTTACCACATGACCTAGGAAAGTTACTTTTCGAATCCAGAATTCGCACTTGGAGAATTTCACGTAAAGCTCTCCATCCTTAAAGTTTCCAGCACCAATCATAAGTGTTGGCTGTGGTCTTCTTCACTTCTGGAATAGACAAATATATCATCGATGAACACGATTACAAACTTGTCTAGGAAAGAATGGCACACCCGATTCATCAGGTCCATGAATACCACTGGTGCGTTGGTTAGACCGAAGGGCATTACTACGAACTCATAGTAACCATATCGAGTCTGAAATGTTGTCTTTGGAACATCACTCTCGTGGAATTGCAGCTGATGATACCCTGATCTTAGGTCTATTTTGGAGAAGTAGCTGGCTCCTTGAATTTGATTGAAGAGGCCGTCGATCCGTGGAAGATGATAACGGTTTTTGACGGTGAGTTTGTTCAGTTCGCTATAGTCAATGTACATCCGGAAAGATCCATCCTTCTTTTTCAAAAATAAGACCGGGGCTCCCCAAGGTGAGGAACTCGGTCTGACGAATCCTTTGTTGAGGAGCTCATTGAGCTGGCTGGATAACTCTTGCATTTTTGCTGGTGCCAGGCGATATGGGGATTTAGCTACGGGGGTAGCTCTAGGGATTAAGTCGATTCGGAATTCGACTTGGCGCTCGGGAGCAATTCTCGGGAGCTCTTCGGGAAAGAGATCAGGAAAGTTGCGGACTTCTGGGATGCTCTTGAGGTCTTTAACTTCCTGTTTCTCATTAATGACATGGGATAGGAATGCATGACCCTCCTTTCGTAGGAATTTTTGGGCTTTGATGCACGAAATGATACGAAGGTTCGAGCTGAGTTTATCGCCATAAATAATGAGGTTTTCACCATAGGGAAGATTAAGACGAATTGCTTTTTCATAGCAAAGGATATCAGCACGATTGGGGCTCAACCAATCCATGCCGATGATGACATCGAAACACTTTATAGAAACAGGCATAACATCGATGGGAAAGGAATGGTCGTTTAAGGTAAGAGTACAGCCGATGAATATGTCGCTAGCGCTCTCCTTCTCACCTTTAGCCATCTCAAGGGTAAATGTTTCGGTTAGAGGTTGGGGTTTATGTTTGAGAAGATGCTTGAATGCATGACTAACAAAACTTCTCTCCGCGCCAAAATCGAAAAGAATGCATGCATAACAGTTGTCGAGGAGGAATGTACCTGTAACAACTGTGGGATCTGCAACTGCCTCCTCCTGGCCCATCGCTAGCACTCTCCCCGTGCTACCTATTGTTGTTGCCTTGCGGCAGTTTCTCTTGTAGTTCTCGACTTCACCACAGCCATAACAGGCTAGACCGACACCCGCTCCAGATGCATGATTGGTTGGTTGGACTGGTGCCTTACAAACTCGATTTGTGTGCTCCATTTTGCCACACCTGTTGTAGAGCATTTCATGGCATGGGCTAGGATTATGATGATAATTGCACTTGTCGCACCGAGGAAGGGTACCAGCATATCTACCGATAAGTGTTTGAGTGGTAGGAGCATCGGTAAGAGTAGTAGCAGCGTGAACTACCACTGTTTGCTATTTCTTTGGGGGCTCCTACGAAGGCTGGCCCTTTCAATGCTTCTAGAAATTTCTTTTACCACCACTCACCTTCATTGGTTTGGGAGCGGTTTCCACTTTATCGAGATCAACTCCGTGATCTATGAGAGTCTGCGCAAGGCTCTTGGCGCTGTCAAAAGTGGTTGGCCTAGCGGACAAGAGATTTCCTTGCGTTGGGGGCGTCAATCCCCAAATGTATCTTTCTATTTTCTTGCTTTCCGGGGTCACCATTCTCGGACAGAGGAGAGTCAGATCACAGAATCTAGTCATGTAGGAGGCAACGTCGGAACCCTTCATCTTCAAGTTCGATAATTCGTGCTCCAGTTTATGCATCTTGCCCCTTGGGCAGTATTCAGCAAGCATGAGCTCTTTCAAGCTCTCCCAACCCATAGCATTTGCTACTAGCCGGGTTAGGGATTTGACCCGACCATTCCACCAGGTCGGTGCTCTATTTGTGAAGGTGCAAGCAGAGAATTTCACCTTGTTGGCTTCAGAATAGGAACAAATTTCGAAGATGGATTCATTACTGGATAAGAGATTGAAAACAATCAAGATGGAGGATCACTTACATTCTTGAGGATTCATGAGCCAAAATCGATGGATGTAGAGAGAGAGTAGAGACAGAAGGTCTTTGAAGTGGTTAAAGTGTGAAATGACGGCTAAGCATCCCTTATATAGGGTGGAGTTTTCGGCCAAGGGGGTGGGGTAGGGGTGTACAGCCGTAAGCTTGAGTTTGCAGCCGTACACTCCTCTCGAAGGGGTGTTTGGCCCGAATGTTATGCTTTGACTTAGAAAATGCATTCTTAGACCCAAAATTTGATTGTACTGAGCATAGTATTTATAATTAGCCCCCAAAATAATGTTAATCAAGAGTAGAAATAAACTCTGAATTGATTTATTTTAATGGTTTGAACAGAAGAAATTTTGGGTTGTCACAAATTGGCTGAGATATATATGAGAGAGGTGGTAGCCCGTTGTGGGGTCCGGATCAGGACGTGCATTTTACTTCCAGGTTTTGGAAGAAGTTTCATAAGGACTTTGGCACGCGCTTGTATTTTAGTACCGCGTATCACTCACAAACCGACTGGCAGAGCGAGTGGACAATTCAGACACTTGAGGACATGTTGCGTGCGTGTGTCATGGACTTCGGAGGATGTTGGGACACCTAAATACCACTGTTTGAGTTTTCTTATAACAACAACTATCATGTGAGTATTGGTATGCCTCGTTTTGAGCTACTGAATTGGAGAAGGTGTCGAACTCCCATTTGTTGGGGAGAAGTGGGAAAGAGAGTGATGGGTGACACGGATATAGTGCTGAAAATGACTGAGCAGATTAAGCAAGTCAGAAAAAGATTACTGACGGCACAAAGCCGCTAGAAGAGTTATGTGGACAGGCGACGATCCGAGCATGAGTTTCAGGTCGGAGACTTTGTACTCCTGAAGGTATCCCCTTGGAAAGGGGTAATCCGATTTAGGAAACAGGGCATGTTGGGACCACGGTACATCGGTCCTTTCAAAGTGACCACCAGAGTGGCTAGGGTGGTATACCAGTTGGAGCTACCTGTGGAGTTGAGTTAGATCCATAACACCTTCCACGTGTATCAGTTGAGGAAGTGTGTGGCCGATGAGTCAGCAGTGGTACCGCTAGAGGACATTCAGGTGGATGCGAGCCTGAATTATATTGAAAGGTTGAACACGATTTTGGATCGAAAGATGAAAGTTATGAGGAACAAGGAAGTGCCCCTGGTTCAAGTCCAATGGCAACATCTGAGGGGGTCCGAGTTGACCTAGGAGCCAGAGTCAGAAATGCGGGAGCTGCATCCAAAATTACTTATGGAGCATGACTTCGAGGGCGAAGTCTAATTTTAGTCGGGGAGAATTGTAACATCCGGAATCCCAGGTACATCATTTTGTTTATTTATTTTTGATGTTTATAGAGCGACTCGACGAGTTGATGTTGTGACTTGTCGAGTCGAGTCACGCGTGGTCACAAGGTTAAATGACCTACTCGACGAGTCCAAGAGGCTACTCGTCGAGTAGGCGCTGGAATGAGAAACCCTAAATCCCCGGGTTTGGGACCTATTTAAAGGAACTTATAGCCTCCTTGGGCGGCCACACTTCACATAGAGAAACCCTAACCTACCCCTTTCGTTGTGTAGAGAGCGAGACCATTTTGAGCATTCTTGTTCATTTTGGAGGAAGGTTTGGAAGAGCTTGGTGGATCTAACCAGGGAAAAGCTGTGGTTCTTGCATTCTTCTGTCATTAGCTGCTTTTCAGACTTAAAAATCTCTCATCTTGGCCACATATTCATTAGATCTCATTTTTGGGATTTTTTAGGGTTTTCTCCCAAACCATATTGTGTTCTTGAGTTATTTGTGCATGGTTGAGGTTAGAACCTCAGATCTGGACTAGAGAAGGCCTTGAGAGTCCAAAGATTCGAACTTTATAGAGTTAGAGGCAGGTCCACATGCATTTAACCTTCTTTGGAGCTTATAGTAGCATTGTGGAGCATTTATGCCATGCATGAATGTAAAGATCGAAGCTTTACATGACATTCGAGCCTAAGGAGCCTAGATCTAGTGTATGGAGTGATAGATCTGCCGCAAAACTTCTGAATGGGAGTATGGACTGGATGAACTCGTCGAGTCCATGAGTAGACTCGACGAGTCGATTAGGGTTTTCCCGATAAATTCTGAGCACGCTGCAACTCGACTAGTAGACAAGTCTACTCGGCGAGTAGAGTTGGTTTTCATAAGGTCTTTGAGGGAACAAGGGGACTCGACAAGCCCTCTCAGTGCACTCGACGAGTTGAGTCAACATGGACTGTTGATTACTTCGAGATGATTCTTCTCACTATACTTTACCTAGAGTAGTAACTATGTGTGACCAGAGGGTCATATGTGCTTGCTTGAGTTATGCATGTTTGTGCGATATGTATTGTATGTTGTATTATGTGTTGCTTAGACCGGACCGGAGGGTCCAACAAACTATGAGACCGGAGGGTTCTCAATCAGACCGAACCAAAGGGTCCAACGAGCTGTGGGACTAGAGGGTCCCACTGAGACACACTGATCAGGGGGTCTTCTAGAGCTATAGCCTCGAGTGGCAAATATTTGTACGTGGTATTTTTGGGAACTCACTAAGCTTTATGCTTACTGTGTTATGTGTTATGTGTTTCAGGTACATTCGAGGATCGCAGGAAGGCACCGGCATGATCGTACACATCTGTCTGAGATTATGTTGAGGGTTCTGGGAATTGACTTTTGTTGAGAATTTATGTCGACATTGAGACACGTATGATTTTCATGAAATATAATATGTGAGTTTATGTGTTTTTTTAAAAATGAAAATTGCGGTTGAAAAAGTACGTCGCTCCAGTGCACATGTTAACAATTTCCAGAATATGTTCAAGGCAGCTTGTGGAGAATAGGTGTTTGAATGGCAGAGAAAAAAAGCATTTTTGAAAAACACCAGGAACATAAGTTCCACGTTGAAAAATTATTGTTAAGTGAACTGTATCGATCTTTCCCATACTTATTTTGTTCATGTCGCTCGCTTTCCCGATTGGATTCACAGTTGGTTTTCGCTTCATAACTTTAGAAATCTCAACATCGAGCTTTGCCACTTCGTATATATAGGAAGCTAACAATCACTTCAAATGAGCCAAAATGGGTTCATATTTTTGTTCTTCGGTCAAAAGAAGATTCAGCAACAAGATGCAAACATGTGGATTAAGGTTGGGCAGATCTGCAAGCGTGAACTCATGCAGAGTGTTATCAGATCCCCGTGTCGCCTTAAACTTTGCATGCACGAAGCTTCCAGTAGCAATTGGCCCTATGACCTTGACTGTAGTTAGTTTCTGAAGACTCCAAGTCAGGTACTAAGGTTTTCCATAAGTGAGATAAAATTCAATCAAGGGTTTATCCACTTTCGTGTCTGGTGATGGAACATCTGCAATGGAATCAAAGCAGTGAAAAACAAAGGCCCTTTTCATTATTGGCATGTTAAATTGATTTTCCCTTGTGTTAGTCAGATTGAACGAAGTCATCGTCTCCAACCAATGAACGCTGGGAAAATCAACAGCTTCATACATCAACTTCTTCAATGTCTACGATGGAAAGAGCGTTTTCTTGCATTCCAAAGTATCATGAGCTTCTTTCTCTGTTCGTTCTTTTTCCTTGACTTCTCTCATAATGCGAGCACTTTCATTAAGCTCATGCTCCCATGATTTTCGTTTCAGTTGATTTACTTCACTTTCGTCTTGTTCATCATTGACACGATTGGATCTTTTCCTTTAGAACCCGAAGCTACATTAACCTACAATTTGTTTTTCTTTCATTTTTCTCCTGCCTTAGCAGATTTCTCTTATCCCCCTTGTTTCGGAAGGACAGGGGCCTTAGGAACACCATCAAGCATGTTTAAAAGAGCAAAGACAGGACGACGCTTATCAGCTAAGTGTCTGCGAATGGTGATGGTCAGAGTTGAATCATGTGCTTTAATAAGATTGGACAGCAAAGAATTGACGTCGCTGATACATGAATTCATAACCGCTCATTCATACTTGAGCTCATTGATTTTAGATTCCGCGTTCTTGTGCTTGATGATTTGAGCACGAAGTTGAGAAGTGCGAAGCAAAGCTGATCCATGATTTTACTTTCTGTGGCCAAATCATTTTGGAATTTGGTGAGTCGTGTAGAAATCCAAGAGTGGAAGGAGGTGTTATCATCAGAGATACCGGAGCGAAGCGTTATTCTTCTTCTCCTTCTATTCTATTTTGATCTGAAATCATCCAATTGATTGGGATTCCGCACTATCAATTACATCTGATTGATACACAAGCAGATTTGGCGACTTACAATTGGTATCAGAGCTTGGATTGTATCAATCAAATTTTCAGATTTGGAACTTATTTGATATTATTTTGAAGGGATTTTTGCTTTTTTGGATAGATCTTGGCCAAATAAGGGGGGTTTGTTCTTCGCATTTTTGATAAAAACAAGTTTTTGATCGAGTTTTGGAGAAAAAAAGGGCAAGCTAAGAAATTTTCGACACAGTCTCCATGAGTCTCATCTACGCCTGAAATCACTTCTGAAAACCCAATGCTAGACCGAAAACTCATGGGTTTTCGGTCCAAGCTACAATTAATCCCAATATTTGTTTTCGGCCCAAATGATAAAACAATAAATGCTTAGAAAAGCAAAGTATAAACCAATTTTAAACCCAACATTCTCACGTTCAGACTCCATCGAAGTACTGAGCGTCAAATTGCCTCATTAGCTTTGACAGCATTCACTTCAGCTGCAGTGTTGAGGTCGGTCATGAATACCTTCGTGTCTGAAACTAGTTTATCGACTTTTTCGGTAACTTGCTGGTTTGAAAGTGTGGAATCTTCAACTTCTTTATTCGCTTTAGCAGGTTTCACTGCATGCTCCTTTACCAAAATATTGAGCATACTCTTAACTATGGCTTCAGAGTAGGCATGACTCGTGGAAGCAGTAGCAGATGCGAGAAGAGTATCCAATTTAGAGTTCAGCTCTTTGAGATGCATCTGAGTGAGATGAGAATCGCCATCACTGACTTCTTGAATGGAGAATGGACTATAATGGAATGTATCAAAGTCCAGTGTCACACCCCAAAACCGGAACGGCGGAAATGTTCTAGGGCGGAGGACGTCATCTACAGTATCACAACAAAGCATAGTAGTAAACAAGCAACAACATCATCCGTTGCATTAATAATATAATTTAATACAAGTGTGTTCTGTGAAGTTTATTAGACACCAAAAAAGTAAATCAAAATAAAAGATGAGTCTTGGATGAGCTCCATCTTCTCAAAACCTGGCATCAGTACCTGCTTACTGATGACCTGAGAATACAAGTTATTTTGAAAGAGTTGATCAGCTTTAAAGCTGGTGAGTTCATAAGCATTTTAGTGTCATTGTTTGTATGAAAACGTTTGTCAGTGTTTGATGTATAAGTTTGTAAATGTTTGTAGTAAATGTTTGTATCTCCTAGAAAACCCTATATTTTCTACTAAATGTAGCCTTATACCAAGGCATCAAATGTTCTGTATGTTTGTTTCTTGTAAGAGTGTAATTTTCCCAAGTGTGACTATCATTAACCAAAAATATAGTTTTTGCATTACCCCTTATGTGAGAAGATCACAATGTTAATGCAATGGGGAAATAATAAAGTACTGTAGTGTTGAATTATAGTAACTACTGTTGTACTAACTACCTTAATCCGGCCATTAGTTAAGGTGTAATGTGAAATTATTGCACCATACTATCAACTAATAACACGACGATGAAAGACGTCGGAAGAGATGAAATTTGGCACCTGTATACTCGCAAGTCCCACTGTAGCGAAAATCAAGGTGTAGGATAGTCAATCTAGTATAGATCTAACACAAATTCACACTCTCCCTCCAGGAGACTCTGGCTACAAAACAAGCCATGCAGTGATGCCATGCCCTGAAATAATGGTTCACATTTTTGTTATAGTATTCTTGTATATGTATTGTATGTACTAGTGTAATGTATGTTCTCTTTGTCTAGTATGTAGTGTGTTCTCTTTGTTTTTCATCATAGTGTGTTCTCTTGTATAATGTATAGTATGTATTGTTTCTCAATATTGTATGTTCTCTTAGTTTCTCATAATAGTATGTTCTCTTAGTTTCTCACGATAGTATGTTCTCTTAGTTTCTCATAATAGTATGTTCTCTTAGTTTCTCATAATAGTATGACTCTTTTTATGTTTCATTGTACTAGAAGTAATGAGTAGTGTCTTCCTAAACTATACCTATTATAGTTTACTAGTAAAGTTGTTTGTATAATTGAGTTTATTGAACTGAGATAAAAGTTTTTATGTCTATACATATATACATAATATATAACTAAGGATCAAACGAAACTCGAACAAACAACAGGGTACTCTAAGTCCACAACCAAACAAGGAACATAAAATAAAGTGTGTTATCAGTCCTAAGTCCTTCAAACCATACTTATATAACTATATATGCATTAGACAAGGTTTGGACAATATATAAGTGTAAAAGAGTTTAAGGAAAAGGTTTTTCATGTAAGAACAAGTTTGATAAATAGTTTAACATGTAAAAGAGTTTGATAAACATTTTGAAGTAGTTTGATTGATAAAATAACTAAAAGTATAGTAAATCCATTTTTTTGGTAGTTATTAATCACATGTGATTAATATAATAACTATAATGTTTCAACTTGTATCCTCCCCCCCCCCCATAAAAGTATTTAAAATCATTTAAAAAGTAGATTAAGGGGTATGAACTCACATATAGTGAGTGGTTTGGATGAAGGTGTTGGATAAGGTGTTAGGTGTCAAGTGAAGACTTGAACACACACACACTGATCCTATTTAACATATAAAGACACATGTATGTATCTAATTAGTGATCATACCACTAATTAAGCAAGTAAAGACACCCTAGAACATGGAAAACACTTTGATTCAAGTGTTAGAAGATCATAAGGTTGCATCTAAGGGTTGTAGGGCCTCACTATGGAGTTTGTGGCCCAATGGAAGTCCCCCATGAGTTTACGGCCCATGGGTTTATGGACCAATGAGTTTACGGCCGTAAACTCATGGTAACTTGTACCATTTTGTGTGTTAAGGTCCTATGGTCTTCCTTGAAGTGTTCTAGACTGAGTCTGAAGGCTTAGGAAGGAGTTGTGGCAACATTGCACCACTAATTAGGGTTTACGGCCCAAGGAGATTGCCTTGGCCGTAAACTCTCTTTTGGTCTTGATTTCTTGATGTTTTCAAGGTGTAAACTAAGTGATTCAAGAATATAACAAGCTAATGCAAGAGTACTTACAATATAGAAGCTTGATAGGGTGTTTAAGGTCCAAGAACACTAGTGTGTGTTCTTGGTGTTCTTGGTGAAATGAAGAACACTTGAAGATCTATCAAAATGAAGAGATTTCATGGATGAAATCATGTACAATCACTAGATAAGGAGATGTAACAACAAATCAAAGGATGAAATTCTTACATTTTTGGAAGATCGGGATGAAGATCTTATCATACTTGAGAGAGAAATGGGGTTTCTTTGACTTGAAATGAAGGAAATGAACAAAAATGATGTAAACTCATGTATATAGCATGCGTTCACGGCCAAGGTTGAGTTTACGGCCCAAACTCATGAAGTTTGGCCGTAAACACCTTTTTAATGGGGTTTAAGGTTTGATTGTTGCACATTAAGCCTAGAAGATACTTCCTAACACCCGTTTCTTGAATATACTAGGCTTAGAACACTCAAACATACCCTAAACAGTTCTAAATGATAGCAGAAAAAAGTCTGACTTTGATTGGATTGATTGATTGTACAAGATAGAAATTTCGGTTTGTCACATCCAGTCCATCAGCACCAAGATGATCTTTAGAAGTATATTGAGGCTGAGGGGAGACATGAGGTGTGGTAGTATTAGAGACGAAAGCTGAATTCTTTGCCCCCGCAACAGATACGATGACATTGACAGGAGGTTCGCCTTTGGTGGTGGTGGTTGTAGTAGTTTCAGTCTAAATAGGTGGGGGCTGTGGAGTAGAAGTATGTGGTTTAGAAGTGACAGGTGGTGGTTGAGATGTAAGTGATGGTGATTGAGTAATGGCAGGTGGTGGACATGGTTCTATTGTAATTGGAACTGAAGTAACAGGAGGTGATGGTGGTGGAGATGGAACGAAGTTTACCTCTTGTTTGTTTCTGTGGAAATCATCATCAGATTCATCTTGATGAGCCTCTTCTGATTCTCTTTCTAAGGAGGTTGAGGAAGGAACACGAATCTTACGAATAGTCTTCTTCACACGCTTTTGCTTTGGGCATAAAGGCGCAGCTTTGGATGAATCACCCTTCGTCTTTCACTTTTTGGAAGGCAAAGGTAGGGAAGAAGGACCCTCTTTAGGCTGCTTGGGTTTTCCCCATTTTTGGAAGGCAAAGGGCAGAAGGACGCTTTTTATATTCCCCAGTCAGCTTGCTCGCACTCGATACACACATATACATAGATTCAGGAATTGAACCCACAAAAGAGAGCTTAGAATTATCAGTCATGATGATCTTCGTGGTGTGAAATGTAGCAATTGAAGACTTCAAGGAATCCGCCATCACTGGAATACTGAGCTTCGTAATATCACGTTGAACCACAAGATTCCAAAAACGACCCATTGAAATTTCGTTGTGGGGAGTTGTGCAGTTAGTGCTTTGTACCAATTGTGCCAATAACACATAACCATAATCGAGGCTAATCTCATGTATAGACCGTAGATAATGGTCATAAAATATTTACTTGCCCAATCTGAACCAGTGACCCTCTCTGAAAATGCCTTGAAGAGAAAGGTAAATAGATCGTTCCACAATGGGGGTAGGATGGATTTCTTAAACTTGGTGATCGAAGGCATAGGATCTGTGTAACCCATCTAGTAAAACATATCAAAGATTTGTGCAGTAAAGATTGAATCTGGGTTGATCAGCAAATCATCATGAGCAAGCCCTAGGAGAGAGCAAAACCTGGCCTTTGTGACTGAAGTTTTCTTCTCAAACACTTCAAAAGAAATTCGTTCTTCCTCTTTAACATAAGCGGCGGTGGAGTAAGCTTTAGATAGTAGCGACATAGGAACACATTCAACCTTGGTCAGAGCAATAACGAAAGGAGAATACTTCAGGCACTCTACGATTGGTAGCATATAGGAGTCGTACTTGAATGGAGCCAAATCGAGAATTAAATTCTGATTTTACTTAATAGTGAGGAGAGAGGATTGAGCAGTTTGTTCTTGAATTGATGACGAATCAGCCATTGTTGCAGGTTGGAGAAGGAGATGAACAATTGAGAGAAAGCGTCGTTTAGGGTTCGAGAGTTCTTTGAGAGTGATAAAAGATGAATCGTCAATTGATTTGAATATATATAGTCAAAGAGAGAAAACCAAGTGACAATTGCGTGGCCAGTACTGATTGGAAGCCTAAAAAAGTGTGATATGACAACTGTAGCGGCTGACATGTTGTCATCATGACTATAGGCGGCATGAGAAGTGGAACCGTTTAAAATTCAACAAGCCTTTTTATTTCACAATCTTATCCTTAACTGCTATGTCAGCAACCTTTATCTCCAACGTTTCAATATCCTCGATTTCTTCTAAATAATACGCTCCTTTCGCTTTTAAGAAACAAACATCAATAGTGCATACAAAAGCGAATTTGCAAAACTGAAAAATGCCATAAGTATCATGAACCAGACTTTTTTAAAATCATAAAGATCTTCGTGCAAGATTGTGCCAAATATAAATAAATAAAGAAAAGTATATATGTGGGATGAAAGTGATGTCAATATAGACACGAAACTGAAGATCTTGGGCATGAATCTCTTCCTTCAAAGTCAAGAGAGACTAAGAAGTGTCTGTGTGGTTTCCCGTTGAAGTACGATCATATGTTTATAAAGAAACAATGAAAGGCATCTTTTAAACTTAGGCAAAAGGGTGGTTAAATCTTCAAACAAACAATGAATCTTGACATAAGCTCATGTGTTGGATGAAGTACTCGTGTGACCAGTGTAGTCAGTTGAATGAGTAGGCTTGGAATTATGTAAGTGACTGAGCGAAAGTTTGGAAATATAAAAAAAAATGAACTTATGGGTAGAAAAGTGTTCGTCTTAGATCAATTCATAAATATCACGCAAAAAGAAAAAGAGATTTTGAGTCCGTTAATTCATTTAATGGTATTGAATGTTGGGTTTCACTTAGCTTGTGGTAAACAAATCTAAGATCATGAACTCAGACGTTTGGTAACCATAAACCTCAGTGGTATAGCTAAGAGTATCAAGGGTTACGAGTATGAGAGTGCAGGCGAGTAGAGAAAAGCAAAGATAGCTCTAGAGAAATAGATATATCTCTGCTATGAGTATGTGACCAAGCAGATAACTCTTAACTCAATATGAGAAGAGAAAGGTAGCTCGTAGCTCATGTGAATGTAACAGTCTAGTTGGGAAGAAACAAAAGGTAGATTCGATTCATTAAGGCTTCACAGGAAGTCTATTGAGGCTTAGCAAAACATTCAACAACGTGCTTCAAGGGACACCTAGTTAGTACAAAGATATGGAAATTATACCTATCCTATCATTCGTTTCAGCAAGATACCCTACAATGGTACGAAAACAATGGAAACAAGAAAAGGAAATATTTTTATAGTTTTACTAATTGATTGAAAAAGAAAGAAACATAATGGAATATTTTTGTAGTTTTGAAAATCTTAAAAAAAAAATAAAACGAGCGAAGTATACAAAATATACAAAGGTTAGATCATGGATGTTCGCTTTTAAGAATATTGAGGAGCGAGATAGGGCGAATGTTCGTCTTAGTTCGTGTCTCGAAAAAATCGGAAATGTAATAGAGTGAGTGTTCGTTCTATTCCGCTTGACTAAAAACTAAGAGCGAAAGCGAACATGTAACCCAGAAGTAAACGAGCTACTTAGAAGGCAAGAGAGGCTTTGGAACTCATTGAGCCTCCATCATTCCTAGGCCTTACAGTATTCTATTAAATGATGCTTTAGGTAAGGCCTTAGTGAATATGTCTTCCAATTGATCGTCTGAGCGAACGAAACTGATTTCAACATTGCCATCCTCTACATGATCCTTAATGAAGTGATACCGTAGCGCTATGTGTTTCATCTTTGAGTGTTGCACTGGGTTGTGACATATGCGAAATGCGATTTCAGAGTCACAGTAGAGTGGGATTCGCTTCATATTCAGGCCCTAATCTCACAGTTGACTCTGAATCCATATGACTTGAGAGGTACAAGATGCAACAATGATATACTCATCTTTGGTTGTTTACAACGAAATGCATGTTTGCCTTTTGGATTGCCAACTAACTAATTTGCCATCAAGAAATTGGCATCCACCAGTCATGCTTTTTCTATCTAAGTCGCGCCCACCAAGATCAGCATCCGAAAACGCTTGAACGAAGAAACCTGAGTTGACAGGATACCATATGCCAAGAGACGAGGTTCGTTTCAAGTACCTCAAGATATTCTTCACTGCCACCATGTGAGGTTCACGAGGGTTTACTTGGAATATATTTGTTAGCACCAATACTTTCGATTGCAAATGAGCAAAAAAGATCAATGTGTAGTAATTGGAGTTGCTCGATGACCTTCGTGTTCACTATAATAGGATGACTTTTCCTGCTTTTCTTTCCCATTTTACATGCGGCACAAAGATGATCTTTGTCATACTTCAAGAGAGGAAGACCACGCACATGATCACCAAGAACTAGCTTGTTGATGTCTTTGAAATTGAGGTGCGAAAGTCTCCTATGCCACAACCAACTATCATCTATTGCAGCCTTTGTGAGTAGACAAATAGAAGGTTTCCCTCGAATCGTGTTGATATCTAAGGGATACATTTTTCCTTTTCATTTTGATTTAAGCAATACTGATTTTTTCTTCTTTTCAATAATTTCAGATCCTTCATCATCAAACGAGACCTTTAGACCTGTACCCACTACTAACTATGAAACACTTATTAGATTGTGTTGCAGTCCTTTAACATACCCCACTTTGTGAATCGAGAATTCACCGTTCTTTATCATTCCATATCCTTGGATTTCTCCAAGAGCGTTGTTGCCAAACTTCACGAGACCTCCATCCTTCAGTTCTCTATATTCTCTCAACTCCTCCTTTCTTCCCGTCATGTGACACGAACAACCACTGTGAATACACCATTTTGTGTCAAACTATTCGTTATGAATTACCTGCAAGAATTTAGCAGATTTAGGAACCCAAAGGTGTTTGGGTCCTCGAGACCCTTTTACAGAGACTGGATGAGCAATATAGAGATCAATCATGTAGGTTCGTTTAATTAAAGTTGTTTGATCTTTCTTCTTTCTTGTGAAAACTTTGATTTTGTTGTTTTTCATTTCTTCATAATCAGATTGGATTTGTTGATTGTTAGCTTGATTCTTGACGAATTCTCTCTTAACTCTCTTAGGGTTAGAAGTCGATTTCTTGGTTTGAGCTTTAGGATTCGTGACTAACTTTCCCTTTCCCTTGACATAATTTGTTGATGCATCAGAGGGATGAGTATTTGGTTTCCTAGGGTTCTTCTTTGGAAAAGAGGGATGAGTTTTTGGAACAAAGTTTGCTTTTGAGTTGCAAGTATGACAACGAGAGCACTGACTAGAATTTGCCTTTGAACGAACTTTCATGCTTGGATTGAAAGGTTTTTCTCTGTGAACATAGTTGGAATTTTGGGTTGCCAAAATTTCTTCCTTTCATTGAGATTGTTCTGGTATCTTCGATTCCTTAATCGCTTTTGCTTAGCTAGTTGTTCAGCGGAATTATGAATGTTCACTTGTGGTTTCGCTTTCTTAGCATAGGTTTCGTCCTTCGCTGGAAGAGGTTTGGTTTCATTTTCAACTTACTTGGTACCACTTGGGCTACCCTTCTCAAATGCTAATCGATTATTCAGTGGTTCTGCCACATATCGACCTTTAACTCTCCAAGAGGTTCTTTCAGATAGACCCTTCGTTTCTTCTGCATTATCAATTAGTGCGGACCAAAAGAATTCATCACAACCATCTTTGTTGTCTTCATTAACGATGGACGTTAGTTCGATAATTTGATTTTTGTCTAGTCCCCCAGTGGCAGACACTTGATTTGGTATGGTTTAGACTTTTGTAAAAACAGTTGCTTTTGTTTTTAGTGTTTTTGGTTGATTTTGAGAAATACTCATGAATTCAACCGAATTTTCAGAAATCAAGTCTTTTACTTGCAGAGGTTCGTGTTTAACAAACTCTGAGCAATCCACTTTGTCCTCTACTGAAATTTCGCTCATACCACTATCCTCATCGAATTCAGATGTACTTTCAATATTTATTTTATTTTCTAAACTCAATTTGACATTCAATGAGTCGAATTTTAGTATAGTCTCATACTTGATTTGCTTCTTATCTTTTTCATCCAAAAGTTGTTTCAACATATTTTTGTGTTCTTTGGACATAATATAAGATTCAATTCGTTCCAGTCCAACCCTGTATGCATCAGAAGTTTCTTCGGACGAAAATATGGATTCACAATTGTAACAGTCGGCATCTATTTCATCTTCCTCTAATTCTAGAAATGATAAGATCATTTTATGAATTTTGTCACCAATTCTGCAATCAAGGTGCAACTGAGTAATATTAAAGTAAATCCTTTTAGCAATCAAACAATAAATGTTACGTTGTTTTAAAAGCTTCAAATTCTCACATTGCAAATAAATTAATCGATCCCTAGACTTAGATGACTCCAACTCAATCTTCTCAATCCACATTTGCCTCTCATCGCTCTTTGATGAAACCCTGCTCAATTGATCGGTTAGGCTAGTGTTTGTTAATCGTGTTCGTTTCAAACTATCACTAATGCTTGAGAAAGTGAATTTTAGATCATTCAATTCGGTTTCATATTTAGAAACATGTATGTGTAGAGACTCGAGAATGGAATTTACCTTGTTTATCAATTCTTCGCATTCGTTGATCTGCTCTAGAACTGGTCGTGTAGTAAAATAGTTGTCGTCTCCTCTTCCACTTCCAGTAGCCCTCGTTTCTCACCATCAAACACCTGCCTGCAAATTGAGTACCTTCTTCCTTTGCAACGAGTCCCCTTCCATGTATGGGCTTGCAAACTTCATCATCCTATGAATCTGTTGACCAGACTTCGACCTCTCCAAACACATCTTCTGCAACATTTTCCTGCACAATCAAAGCATGCATAGAGTTATCAGTAGTTTTCTTCCTCTTGATCTCCTTTATCTTTCGCATGTGATATGCCTCATCATCTTCTCCTTCTCTTCTCTCATTCAACTTCCTCAGCATGCAATCGTTGGCCAAATGGTTTTTTCCATGACAATAGTTACAGTCACAGCCAGAGTCACCAACGACCTTTTTATCCTTTTTCTCATCTTCCTTTTGAGAAGCACTTTTACCTTCTTCCTTCACCTTTTTTGAGCTATAACTTCTTTTCCGGTTTCTATCTTGTTCAAAGGAAATTTCTTTCTTGCGAATCGCTTGGGATTTGAAACCATCATGGCATATTCTTCAGTGGTAAGATCACATTCAGAGTGATCGGATTCAGATCCATCGACTGCAACTATTTTGCCTTTTGCAATAAGATCTAGAGACCCCATACTGGAAACAACCTTCGCTTCCTTTGACACTTCGCTTTCATGAGCTTTAAGAATACCCACCAGCGTAGCCAAAGTATAACTCTTAAGCTGCTCGTGAGCCTTAACTGTAGAGACACATGTCATCCATTCAGACCTAAGACCATTCATAAATGTAACCTTCTGCTCGATCACTTCTCTTCCAATGTCGTGTTTGGTCATCCTGCTGAGAACATGGTTGTAGCGATTGAAGGTCTGACTCAAATTTTCATCTGGGTTTTGTGTGAAAGCCCCAAACTCCGAAAGTAGGAGTGTATGAGTTGAATGCTTAAGGTCTGTGTCTATGGAATAAAGTTCCTTGAGCCTCTCCCATATTTCTTTCGCAGTCTCACACGAGCTAACCAATCGAAACATGTCTGCCTGCAGGGCAAATCTGATGATCCTCATAGCTTTAACATTGCTAATGAGTTTCTCTTTCTCATCTTGGGTCGCATCTTTGACATCGAGAAGCAATTGATTGTATTCTTTCTGAGTTTTGATGTTTCTTTTGGTCTCTGTGTGAACGAATGGATCTAAAGTAATAGCTTCCCAAATCAGATAACCATTGTCGTCTGAACCTAGAACGTAATCTTCAAAGTGGAGCACTTAAACTTCATACTCGTGAGGGAAGAGTATCGGGATCCTTTTTGTTGATCCAATACTGCCTGAGATGTTCAAGGAGTTAATGCTTGTGTCGTTGTGCTGCATCTTAACAAGATCTTTGTTACATGTTATGAATCAGATGTGTAAACCAAACAAATAAAAGGGTAATATCAAGATCACAGTAAGTGGTCAGAAAACAAAAGAAGAGGACTAAACAAGATCCTATATCAGTGGAAACCCTAGTAGCTCAACAAACAGGAGAGATGCATATAGGTTACACAATCTCTTGCTCTGATACCAATTGTTAGGATATTAAATCCTTAATGATCGATTAGATTCAACAAGTAAACAAAGAACACAAAGGTAATCAAACTAATGCTGAATGATTAAAAGTCACGCCTTAGATGAACTCGATGAAGAATTTCAACTATAGAGGCGTGATAGGGTTTACAAGAATTTATCTATAAAAAACGTTAATGATCTATGGTGCATGCAGGCACTATTAATACTTAAACCCTAATTAATAACACGATATGGACAGGCCCAGTACCGAATACAAAATGGACTAACTAAACAAGCCCAAATACGCAACACTTAACACCATACAAAGAAGTATATATGAATAGTAATTCTTACTAGTATAAATACAAGGCTTAAGTCACTCATTCCTTACACCAATCCTCTCAATACTCACTCGACATTCTAGTAGTTTAAGTCATGTTTTAGTCATAATTTGCTAGAAGCTAACTCCCGAGAAGCCAGTAGATGATTTTACCCGACAAGTTATTTTCAATAGTTTGTGTTGTTGTTCTGCAAATCAGGTGAGTTGTCTCACTATATTATGTATTCCAATATGTGTTCATGTATGTTATATGTATATATGTGTATAAGTGTTATTATATTCATAGTAGTGTAGGGGCTATTGGCGGAACGACAGTTGGGTCAGGAGCCTATAGACCCGAGTGTTGACGACAAAATGGCATGTAAGCCTTAAGTCAAAACACGGTGAAACGAACAAAGTACGGTAGCCATTTGTTTGTTTATTAATGGTGGAATGACCAAATTACGGGAGCCATTTGTTTGTATGCATGTATATGTATTGTGATATGTGATATATTGGGGAACTCACTAAGCTTTATGTTTACCCAGTTGAATATAAATGTTTTTCAGGTAATTCTTCAAATAAAGGGAAGGAAAAGGCATGACTGTACACACACATCGACATATAAGACTTCCGTTGTTTTATTTAATTTGGAATAAATGTTTTTTTAAAACGATTATTAAATTATGTTTTAATTAAATGTGTGAAATGGTTTTGTTATCTACAAAAATGAAAATTTTGTATTGGAAATTTGGGGACGTTACATGATCGCCTTGGCCACTTCGGTAGCAGTGATCCAACAGATCTCCTCAACACTCGGACCTACTCTCATCGTGCCTCCTGCACCTGATCATGAACCTTTGATGGTCACCATATTGAAAATATATATGGAAACATCAAACATCGACCACAATGCTCAACACACCAGGCCTCCACTTATTAGTTTCTTAGTAGCCTCGAGATTCCTTCTAAATCTCATACGGATCCTGTGTTTTCAAAAGTACAACCCCATACTACCTTCTACACTTATGCGTAGTCGAATCACAACTAACTTCATAGGCACCCCTTTTAGGATCGTCCTCACTTCTGCACTTGAGGATTGAACACGGTGTGTTGGAGGAACCAACATGGCGTGTCTAGTTAAGGAAAAGCGCGATTCTCATTAAGGTCAACACGATGTGTTGGAAACTGTGAGGGAAACCCTAATTTTTAGGATGTTGCACCCTACATAATCTCTTTAAGCCCCAAGGGCTGGACTCCTTACCAGCGTCCATTGACACTAAAACCCTAAAATCAATCTTTAAGTCTCATGTTGGTGTTCTTGAGCTAGTATGAAGTCCTTGGTGTTCATTGTTGTAATTTGTGAAGGAAGAGGAGATCTTGAAGTTGCTTTGTTTGGGGAAAAGACTTTAGATCCAGAATCATCATCTTGTGAGGAAGCTTTTGTTGAATTTGGTGTCTAAGCCTATAACTATAATTGGTATCTACTTGACCCGATAGTAACATGGTCCATTTCAGGTTGCCTTCACCAGATCAATTTGATAGATCGATATTTGAGTAAGAGTTTATTTATGATTTATTAATATATTATAAGTATAATATATTAATTGTGGAATCATATTATTTAATTAGTATTGATCAAGAATTAGTTTAGAATTAATTTAGTGATCAAAAGAGAATAATTAAATTGATGCATATGAGTTGGGCTAATGATCCATGGTTTGAATTGTGATGGGCTTATGGGTTAATCCATGAAGTATTTATCCAAATAAAATCGATGGATCATAAGCGTGTCGGTATGGATTAGGGTTACACATGACCCTTGATATTCTACACACACACACATACATATATATATATATATGCATGTGTGTGTGTATTCGTAAGATAAAATCGGTTACACCTTGCATTCCAAGAAGTAGAATTCGATTTCTAGTCTCCTAAATCTCTCTCATATCCATCTAGTTGTTTATTGGTGTTTGTGACTTATTTGAGGCACAACACTTGGGGTGCTAAGTTCTCATCTGGCCAAAGTCTTACTATCTACACAAAATGGTAATCTTCAAACTAGTATTTTGATTTATGTATCAAATTTTGTATGCTAGTTTAGGTTTCATGCTTTGGAAACCCATGTTGCATGTATAATTAGAGAAAACTTAGGTCCAAAGCATTAGGGTTGTATGTGCACCATAGGAATGTTAGAGTACATAAAAACCAATAGTGGTTTCAGAGACATGGGTGTCTTCTATTGTATTGATGTAATTGTGTAATTTTCAAAGCTGAAAAACTACATTTTGGGATTCTGCCAGGGCCAACTCGCCGAGTCCGTCATTGAACTCGACGAGTCCATTATGGCACTCGACAAGTTGGTGCATCTGATGGTAGAATCTTTGAGTTTTTGGCCTATTTTGGATTAGGAACATTACTACAAACTGTTTTGGTTCATAAAAATCCATTTTAATGATATGGAAATGTTAATCCCCATCCAATAACATGATGTTATCAAATTTTAAGATAATTACTTGATTTTTGAAAAAACTAGTAATTTGTAAAATTTGAAGTTATCATGTAATATGAATTAAATTAGGTCAAATTGGTAAATTATCATCATATGATAATTGGATTAGTTAATTTGATCTAGATTTGTTTCTTGAAGAGTTCCATAACTTGTCCTCAAATTATGGAATGTGAAAAGTCATCATTCAAGAAACATTAATTCTCATAAGTTATGAAATTCCAAAGGTCTTGTAAAGCTCATAACTAGTCCTAAAGTTATGGAATTGGAAAAGTCTCATCAATGAAACCATAATTCCATAAGTTATGGAAATCAAAGGTTTTGACAAGTTACAAAATTTGCCCTCAAGTTTTGGAACTTGAAAAGTTGCATTGATGAAACTTTAATTCCAAACCCTAGAATTTTAAAAAGTTTAAAATTCAACCCTATACTATTATAATATTAAAGTTTAATACTTATATATATATATATATATATATATATATATATATATATATATATATATATATATATAAGACAAGTCAGCCTTACCATTAGTCGGCCTCATTCACGAAGTCGGGGTAGAAGGTTACTACCTATAAAATGGCGGGTTAATGGGTGTCCACTCTCACCCACCGCTTCCTTGACTGGTGGAGGGTCGTTAGCCGAACGGGTAGGATAGGACATTAATTCTCATTAACAAGTATAATGAAAAATTATTAATGTAACTAAACTTTTATAAATTCCCAATCCTAGTTACTTTAAGAAAAATGTGAAAATGGTTCTATTCCATGAAATTGCACTTTGCACCTTGTTAAGTCGTTAGCGGAGCGTGTGTGGATAACCGACACACTAATTTTGGACTAAAAATGTGTGGCAAAAGGTAGCTTGGTGTTAATCATGGATCAATGGAGCGTGTGGGGTTAACTGGAACATTGATTAGGTGATTTGTAACATCGAGAATACCAAACTAATTTGCATGGTTATTCACACCTTGTTTGTGATCCTCGGTATCCCAGTCACAAACTTGAAGGGCATAATCGAGATTTAAATATCCCATTGAAAATTTCAATGAATCTCAAAAGAATATAGGAATTTCAATTCATTTAAAACCTAAATCTTCCTTTTCGTTTTTTGATGGAAATTCGTAAATCGCCATTTACCTAGCTTTAAATATTTTACAATTGGATTACGATATCCCTCTCCAAATTGTAAAATATTGTGTTGGGTTCTTGCCTTAATATTTCATTTTGGGTGTTATATTAAGGATACATATCTAATATAAAATTTTCCTTTCTTTCCAGATGTCTACATCAAACAATACTTCAAACCCAATCCCTTTTGACTCTTTCTCCCTCATGAACTTATGTGGAAGGGTCATCTTCGATGGAACGAATTTCAATGATTGGATTCGAAACATCCGAATGGCCATTCGCTACAAGGACAAAGAATATATTCTCGATAAAGACCTTAAGGAGATTGATGAATCTACTGCTATTCCCGAGCAGAATGCTGAATACAAGGCCCATGAGAGGGATGCAACCAAAGTGTCATGTATTATGATTGCTACCATGACTGCTGAGCTTTAGAAGTCCTATGAGGATTTCTGGCCTTATGGAATGCATCAGGATTTGATGGAAAGGTACCATCAAAGTGCATGGCAGGAAAGGTATGAAATCATATCCTCCATGATTACTACCAAAATGAAGGATGGAGAGTCCATCACGGCCCACTTGCAAAAGAAGCAAAGGTTTGTGGACCGCTTGTTGAAGTTGAATGTCAACTTCGATGAAGAGTTGGCCATAGATATCATTCTACACTCTTTACCTCCTTGTTATGATCAGTTTTGTATGACCTATCATGTGAAAAAGGAGGAGGTCACTCTAAGCAAACTTCAAGGCCTCTTGAGGACTGCTGAAAGTAGTCTTTAAGGTAAATCTGTTGTGTCTACTCCTACTACAACTACCCCTGTCTTGGCAATTGGACATGGGAAGGGAAAGAAGAGGAAGACTTATTCTAAGGGTCCCAAGGGAGAGTCCCGTGATGGATCCTCTTCTGGTGGGACCAAAGTTGGTTATCTTGTACCCTCTCCAAATCTAAAGGAATAAGAGTGCTTCCATTGTCATGACAAGGGGCACTGGAAGAGAATTTGCCCCAGAGACTGTAGGACATAAAGGATGGGAAGATCAAGCCCACCTTTGCAGGTATTTACACTATTTTGTCTAATAACTCATCACATGCCAATTCTTGAGTCCTTGATACAAGATGTGGTTTTCACATTTGTTCTGATTTGAAGGGTCTAAAAGAAACTAGGGATGTGGAGCACGGGAAGATGAACTTGATCATGGGGAAGAGGAAAAAGTCACATGTCACCAAGATTGGAGTTTATTCTTTATTGCTTAGTATTGGTTTAAAATTAGATTTGAATAATTTTTGTTACTCGTCTGATATGGCGAGGAATACTATTTCCCTTCACAGTTTGTATGAACAAGGTCTTACCTTTTCTTTTAATAATGAAATTGGTGGTTTTAATGCTTATTTTAATGATCTACTTTATTCTAAAGCTTTTCCTTGTAATTGTATATATGAAATTGTGATGGTTGTAGATAACTTAGGAAATAATGTGTTGCATGTCGATTTGTCCAATGGTTTGCACAAAGCATCCTAATGGCATTGTCGTCTTAAACATGTCAACAAGAAGCGCATACCTCAATTTCAAAAGGATGGAGTTTTGGAGTCATTTGACTTAAAATCATATGACACTTATGAATCTTGTTTTCTTGGAAAGATGACCAAGTCACCCTTCACTGGTTCATGTGAAAGGGATGAGGGTTTGTTGGATCTCATACACACAGATGTGTGTGGACCCTTCAGAACCGCCACAAGGGATGTTAACCGCTTTTATGTGACTTTTACGGATGATTATAGTAGATATGGGTATGTCTACTTAATCAAGCATAAGTCAAAAACCTTTGAAAACTTCAAAGACTTTCAGCAAGAAGTGGAGAATAAATTAGGCAGGAAGATAAAGATGTTTAGATCTGATCGTGGAGAAGTGTATCTTAGTATCAAGTTCCACGACTATCTTAAGGAATGTGGAATTGTCTCACAATTGACGCCACCTAGGACACCACATCTTAATGGTGTAGCTGAGAAGCGTAATTGAACCTTGTTGGACATGGTTCGTTCCATGATGAGTCGAGCTTCATTACCTATCTCAATTTGGGGGTGTGCCTTAGAGACTGCCGCCCATATCCTTAATCTAGTCCCAACTAAAAAGGTTACCAAAACACCTCACGAAATGTGGACATGGAAGGTTCCCTCATTAGACCACATTATGGTTTGGGGTTGCGAGGCTTTCGTAAGACGAGAGACTCATGATAAGCTCAAATCTCGTAGTGGGCGATGTATTTTCATCGGCTACCCATAGAAATCCTTTGGATATCTCTTCTATAGACCGAGTGACAATGTTGTCTTCGTTGCAAGGAGAGGGATTTTCCGCAAGAGAGAACTCATATGACAGGAGGACAGATGGAGGCAAATTGACCTTGAAGAGCTTTAAGAGTTAAGTGATGATGGAACCTCAAACACTAGCGATCAACGCAAGGACGAAACTCTTGTTGAGCCAATTGACGATTCCTTACCTCTGAGGCATTCCAGTAGAGTTAGAAATACACCTGAGTTTTATGGTTTCCATATTACTACTCAAGGTGATACATTTATCAGTGATAGCACACTGGTAAATTTGGATGAACCTAACAACTACAATGAGGCCATGGCAGGCCCCGAGTCTGCTAAATGGAAGGAGGCAATGGACAACGGGATTCAGTCCATGTATGACAATCAAGTTTGGAACTTGGTTGACAATGTACCAATCCGTAAGACAGCCGGGTGCAAATGGATCTTCAAGAAGAAGACCGAAATGGATGGGAAAGTACACACTTATAAGGCACGATTGGTTGGGAAGGGCTTTACTCAAACTCCTGGAGTTAACTATGATGACACCTTTTCACCTGTGGCCAAGATTAAATCTATAAGGGTTATGCTAGCCATAGCTGCATTTCATGATTATGAAATATATCAAATGGATGTCAAAACCGCATTCCTAAATGGGAAGTTGGCTGAAGATATTTACATGAATCAGCCAAATGGTTTTTTCAATGCAAACTAACCTAATAGAATGTGTAAACTTGAGAAATCCATTTAGGGATTGAAACAAGCATCTCACAGATGGAATCTTTTTTTTGATGAGAAAGTCAAAGAATTTGGTTTCTCAAGAAGCAAGGATGAGTCATGTGTATATGTCAAAGCTAGTGGGAGTATAGTTAGCTTTCTGGTGTTGTATGTGGATGACATACTGCTTACTGGAAATGACAACCCAACCTTGTCGGAGGTTAAGTCCTGGCTTGGGAAGTGTTTCGCTATGAAGGACCTCGGAGAAGCTGCTTATATATTCTAGGGATAAGGATATTGAGAAAAAAGGAGTAAAAGACTAATAGGACTTAGTCAAACTACCTACTTGAATAAGGTGTTGAAACGTTTCAGCATGGATGAGTCTAGGAAAGGAGAATTACCTATCCAGAGCAATACCAAACTGAGTAAGAATCAGAGTCCAAGTACAGATGTTGAGATAGCATAAATGAGTCGAATACCATATGCTTCTGTTGTTGGCTCGATCATGTATGCTATGACATGTACTCGCCCTGATGTAGCCTTCGCCTTGAGTATGGTTAGCAAATATAACATTCTAAAGTACATGCAGAGGACTAAGGATTGGATCCTTACCCTCAATCAGAGTGATGACTTAAGAGTGACATGGTATAGTGACGCTAGCTTTCGAATTGATGGAGATAATTTCCACACTCATTCAGGCTGGATATTTACCCAAAATAGTGGAGCAGTAACTTGGAAAAGTTCCAAACGGGAGACTGTAGCTGATTCAACGTCAAAATCAAAGTATATAGCAGGAAGTGAAGCATCGAAGGAGGTGATATGGCTAAAGAACTTCATCAGAGACCTTGGAGTTGTACCAGCTGTAAAGGAGCCTATGTATATTTTATGTGACAACAAGGGTGCGGTAGCCTTAGCCAAGGAACCAAGGGATCATGGAACACATAGGCACATCGACAGAAAATACCAATTCATAAGACATCGAATAGAAGAAGGACTCCTCATAATGAAGGGGGTATCATCAGGGGAAAATCCAGCAGATCCCCTTACAAAGGGACTGAGTAGGGTCAAGCACTTGCAGCATGCTAGAAGAATCAAGCTGAAGGACAATATCAATTTTAATGATTAGATAGACATTCAGAAACTTGTAATAGCTAAAATGTAATTGACATTTGATGATTGAATAAAAGAAGTTTTATTTATAATTAAATATATTATCTTGTGTCAATTGTTTACTATCGTTTCATTTTGCATGTTTTCACTTCCAAAATATAAGATTATTTAAACTATCCACAGTCGATCATACTTTGGAAGTAGGTTATGAAATTAGACTGTCATGAATCGGTTCGTGTAAGATTGTCTAAGGTGTTAGACATTGCAAATTTTGCTACAAACATTCATAAGTGCTCTTGAAATAAGATTTGAGTATTAGATTAAACCCACACTCACATGAATCACTTCATGGAATTTATCACGAGTGTTTGTGAGATGATAATATTGTATAGTCTTCAAACTAAGATATATGTGTTGTTGATTATGAGTTGGTTATACATTGATAGTACGAAAACGCATCTGTAATTCGATGTTATAAAACGTGTTGTTGTGCATGATTCAACGAATAGTTGGCACAAGTATATAAGTCAAAGCTTATATGTTCCTTTTATCCTAGGAGGATTAAAAGCGATATCTTGGGCCCCTCGATGATTTTGTTTTGACTTATGTGTCGGGCCCGGTCAGGACTCAATTGATGTGTTCAATTAAGTTCTATGTCAGACAAATCAGAAATCGGGAAACAAAATGTTGGAGAATGAGTATGTCTTTACTTCCATGTCTATGTCCACACGATATCTTGTAGAACAGAGGATTATATGATCACTTATCTAATGGACATATTAGAGTACGACATCGGTTTTTTTAGAGCTACGATTGCTAATCGGATTTTAATTTGCATTGGCAATTATAGTTATTACACTTATCCAAGTTGGAGACTTTTGGATTGGGTGTCTAAGCCCATAACTATAATTGGTATGTACTTGACCCAATAGTAGTATGGTCCATTTCGGGTTGCCTTCACCAGAACAATTTGATAGATGGATATTTGAGTAAGAGGTTATTTATGATTTATTAATATATTATAAGTATAATATATTAATTATGTAATCATATTATCTAATTAGTATTGATCAAGAGTTAATTTAGTTTTCAAAAGAGACTAATTAAATTGATACATATTAGTTAGGTTAATGATTCATGGTTTGAATTGTGATGGGCTTATGGGTTAATCCATGAAGTATTTATCCAAATCAAATGGATGGATCATAAGCTTGTGGGTATGGATTAGGGTTACACATGACCCTTCATATTCTACACACACATACATACACACACACACAGACACACACACACACACACATATATATATATATATATATATATATATATATATATATATATATATATATATATATATATATATTCATAAGCTAAAATCGGTTACACCTTGCATTCCAAGAAGTAGAATCCGATTTCTAGTCTCCTAAATCCCTCTCATTTCCATCTAGTTGTTTATTGGTTTTTGTGACTTGTTTGAGGCACAACACTTGGGGTGCTAAGTTCTCATAAGGCCAAAGTCTTACTAGCTAAATAAAAAGGTAATCTTCTAACTAGTATTATGGTTCATGTATCAAATTTTGTATGCTAGTTTAGGCTTCATGCTTTGGAAACCCATGCGGCATGTATAATTAGAGAAAACTTAGATCCAAAGCATTAGGGTTGTATGTTCACCATAGGAATGTTAGAGTACATAAAACCCAACAGCTTTCTGAGGTATCAAGTTTGCATCTTGTCTTGTATATGTTTAGATCTTTTCTTTTTTGCGTTGTTGTGCTTTTGGTCCCTTTTTGGGTTAAGGAAATAGTGAAGACATTTAAGGGCTTGTTATTCCAGATTTGAGTTTGTTCTGGTCCCTTTGAGCTTAAAGGTGCAACATTTATGAGATAATTGGTTACATGCATGTGTTAAGTCCCTTGTTAAGTCCTTTTAAGCTTAAGAGCTTCATTTAGACATGCATAAACGTAAAGTTGGCAACTTTTCGTGGTTTTGCAGCTCAAGGAAGTCAGATCTATCTTTTGGGGCTATGTCTTCAAGGATTAAGTGCTTATTGTATTAAGTTGTTGAATCTCGGGCAAACACGGCGTTTTTGCAAGCCAATACGGCATGTTGGTTGGGGATTTCCCGATTATTTGGATGAGGGAAGAACACGACGTGTCCAAAAGGCAACACGGCATGTTGTCAACATAGGTTGTTGACTTTGATTTTGACCAGATGTTTGATCAAGGTTGACCATGGGTTATGTTGGGCTATGTTTGGGACCCAATTTGGAAAATTGGGCCAAGTATGGCCTTTGAGTGATTATTTGTTTTGGGCCTTTTAGATTTTGAGTTTGGGCTTTTGTCTTGGGCCAAACTAGGTGAGGGGTAAAATGGTTTTTTACCCCAAGAATGGACTTTTAGACTTCTGTTTATGGTTTGGGACCCAAATTTTGATCGGGTATTGTTTTGATATTGATAGTTCAGGGATCTATCAGCCAACATCCATGGATTTTCTATGCACTTCGGCAGTGCAAGGCGAGTCACCTCACATTGTTTAGTGGGTGGAAGGCACCAATGTCGGCCCATGGGTATTATGTTAGGATGCCAATTGTCTATGTGACTCTTGCATGTGTATGTATTGGTATGTATGTTGGGCGGGGCCCGATGGTTATTCTAAATGCTAGTATCAGGTTATGCATATATGATTTGTATGTGGGAGGGGCTTGATGATTATGCAGTATCCTAGGATCTTTGTGATTTTCGCATGTCTTTGAATTTTCTATGATTATATGGTTATATGTTTAGTGGGTGTGGCCCGTTAAGCGAGTGTGGGCGGGGCCCGTTATGTGATAAGTTATGTATGGTATGGGGTATCTTGGGGAACTCACTAATTTTTATGCTTACAGTTTTCAATTTATGTTTCAGATACTTTGGTTTTTCAAATGGAAGAGCACGGGATGATTGTAGAGCACACACCACATGTTTATGAATTCTTTGATTTACTATGATTCGATGATGTTTTGCTAAATCCTGATTACCTTGGTTTTATGGAAATGATATGTATTAATGATTTGTTAATATAAAAACGAAAATTTTATGTTATTATCAGTGGGGCGTTACAAACTATGCAAGGAATGCATAACCATATGTACCCAGAGGTGAGATAGACATTCGGACAGATGATCCTACTCTAGAGCAACAACAAAATAACGAACATGCAAGAAAGCCTAGATCAAGAGTCCTCAGTCTAACCTACATGAATACATATAGTCCTTAAGGCATCCTTATGAGAAATGATAACCAAAACTAGTGGGCAGGAATTGGTGTCTTTGACCAACGGGTATAGTGAGGAAAACTCACCTAAATCTGTAACAGCCCGAAATCTCAGGTATTGTTAAATTATGTTTTTGGGGTGATTTAAGAGGGGACTCGGCGAGTTGGAGCCTAGACTCGCCGAGTAGGATCGCAGACTTGGTCGCGGGTTCGCGACTGGACTCGACGAGTCCAGATATGGACTCGGCGAGTCTACGCTGTTTAGCGAAAACCCTAACCGTTCAGGTTTGGGATGTATAAAGGAGACTTATTGGCCGTCATTGTTCATTTTAGCCTTCTGAGAAGAACCCTAAATCGATTGTGTGCATCTGAAGCAAGGATTATAGGCCATTGTTGATTATAGAAGAGTGGTTGTGCAAAGAAGAGAAGGGATTGGCTAAAGGAGCAGCAAGGGAGTCACATTCTGAGGATTGGGGACACAGAGGATATATCATCCAGGTAAGAATTCGAGTATACTCTGCTATGTTGATGTGATTATGGAATTAGGGTTTATGGAACCCTTTTGTGAATAGATTGAATGTTACTCTAGTCCCCATGTCGATTGTAACCCTGTATTGGGACCTATGGAGGTCCAGAATGTCCCATGTCTGTGCATTTCGGGAATTGATGAAGGCTTTGGATTAGAATCCTTATGCCTTAGGTCAAAATGCAAATTATGAATCATATGGTGTATCATGAGCATTGAAATGAGGACTTCACGTGAGGGATCAGCCTAGGAAGGCCAGACCTAGGAGTGGTCGAAGCAGTTCTGACCTTAGGATGCAGTTTGAGCGGTTGCATGGCATGGACTCGCCGAGTCCGATGAACAGACTCGGCGAGTAGCTCGAAGATTAACTGGGACTCGTCGAGTTGTTCTTCAGACTCAGCGAGTTGAGTCGGGGTGGCCCCGCGATTCTTCCAGGAGTAACTCGTCGAGTCAAGGAGGATACTCGACGAGTAGGTAGGGAATCTCGGAGAGTTGGAGGACGTCTAGACTCGCCGAGTCGACATGGTACTCGCCGAGTCCGGACGAGTTGACCGTTGACCAGAGTTGACCTAAGTCTGACTTCATAGGGATAGTCACACTTAGAAGATATAAGTGTTAATGAGAGATTTGTGATGTTATAGGGAGGTTGTAGCTCGTCGGATTGTACACTAGTGATTTCAGGATTTGCTAGCTTTCAGCATTCACGAGGTGAGTCTTCTCACTATACTATACCCGGAAGGGTTTGACTCTGTGACCGGAAGGTCAGGTATGATATGTGATATGTATGTTATACGTGGTAAGTTATTTGTTATATGTGCTATGTATGTCATGGGCCGGAAGGCGATTATATTATGGGCCGGAAGGCAATATGTTATGGGCCGGAAGGCGATATGTTGTGTGATGGACCGGAAGGTCGGCGTGGGTAGGACCGGAAGGTTTACCCAGCAGGGACGGAAGTCCCCTGAGACACATGGACCGGAAGGTCAGGGCCTGGAAAGGCGTATGTGCGTAAGTTGTATATTGGGGAACTCACTAAGCATTTATGCTTACAGTTGTTATGTATGTGTTTCAGGTACTAGCGAGGACCGTGGGAAGGCGCCGGCGTGATCGATACACACTGAAGGATGTTTTTATGATCTTGGAATTTAGACTATTTGTAATTGACATAATACTTAAATTATTTATGCCTTGTTTTGAATGGAAATACTTTATTTTTAAAATGAAAAATTTGTTTGAAAATTTGCGTTGTTACAATTGGTATCAGAGCCTTGGTTTGAGGGATTCGGGTGCACCTTCGGGAGTAACTGAACTCAAACCGAGGATTTGAGGAAAACTTTTTAAATAAAGGCATAAACTTTTGTAAATGGTTTTGTGGTAAGCAAGAAAGGAGCAGTGTGTACGATCAGTCAGCGCCCGAACAGTAAAGATCCCCAAAATACATTACAATATTATATGATATGAATTGTTATGCATGCTAGAAGACTAGGTATTCATGATAGGACTAGAGTGGCCTGATTTGTGATGCCTTAGTCTAGGAAAGTTTGCCGATATGAGATGCTTTGCTAGTGTGCGAGTAGATAGTGCATAACAGAAGTAGAGTACTCACTATCCGGGGTTTGGGGAGGAAGATTTCGGATGAATGCTGATGCGGTGTGGTCGGTAGTATTGGGCCCGTACTACCGAAGACACCGGGTCAGTGGGAGACCCAAGTAAGAATCCCTGGATATCGGAGACTGAGTAGGGTTGTGTTATCGAGTACGATTATACTCGATGGAGTCTCTGATAGTTTTATGTTGTATTTCAGAGACATCATGGTTAGACCACGCCATGGAGCGAGTTCGAGCGGAGTGAGTGACGAGGAGATTCGTCAGATGATTCACGAGGAGGTAGCTGCGGCGATCCGGGCCGAGATCCCGGAGATGTTTGGGTCTATTAAGACCACCCTGATGGAGACGTTCGAGGAGCGGTACGCCGCGTTGACTGAAGCTGCAGCTGCTGCAGCTACCGCAGCTGTGGCCGCTGCCAGGCCACAGGGGGGTGACTCGTTGCTGTTCCGGGAGTTCAGCAACACGAAGCCACCAGAGTTCGATGGGACGCAGGATCCGATTGTTGCGATGAGGTGGATCGCGGATATAGAGGGGTGCTTCTACACTTGTTCATGCCCGGAGCACCTGAGGGTATGGTTCGCTTTGAACCAGCTCCGTCTGGGAGCGAAGGACTGGTGGAAGTTCGTGACGGCGAACTTCACTTTGGCAGAGATTACAGCAGTGACTTGGGAGGGGTTTATTGCTATGTTCAGGGACGAGTACGTTCCCCCGGTGGAGAGGGAACGATTGGTTCAGGAATTCTTAACCCTCAAGCAGGGTACTGATTCTGTTGCGGTGATCACGCGGAAGTTTCATGAGAGGGCGATGTTCTGCCCCGAGCTGGTGTCCACTGATCAGGCTCGAATGAGCCGGTACTTGGGTGTGTTGAGGAGGGATATCCGGGAGTTTGTGTCAAACTCCACCTACCATACTTTTGCTGAGCTTCAGGCGAATGCCAGGAAGCGCGAGATCGAGTTGGAGACCCAGGCCAGGGAGGAGGCCGAGTCTCAGCGGGTGGACCGGCGACCGGCTCAGTCCCAGCCGGCAGCCAAGCGGATAAAGTCCGCCGATTCGAGGACAGGAGGTTCGAAGGGTCGCACTTGCGGAAAGTGCGGCAAGAGTCATGATGGGGTATGTCGATCTGGTGCTTGCTACAAGTGTGGCAAGGAGGGGCATATTGCTAGGGAGTGCCCCAAGGGGTTTACGGTTTGCTTTCATTGCAACCAGACAGGCCATAGGAAGGCCGAGTGCCCTCAGCTTCTTTAGGGATCTGCACCTGCTGCCAGAGCTACTGCGACTCGACCGGTGAAGGCCGAGGCCCCGAGGGCTCGGGGGAGAGCCTTTCAGCTGACTGCGGAGGAGGTCCGCGCTGCGCCCGATGTTGTGGCAGGTATGCTGTAATTCATGTATTTATTTTAAAGTTGAGATGTTATGCTTATGTTATTATATGCGTAGGTACTTTCCTTGTGAACTCTGTGCCTGCCTTAGTGTTATTTGACTCGAGTGCAAGTAGGTCCTTTGTATCTTTAGCCTTTAGTCAGCATATCAGCGTTAGTCGTGAGTCGTTGAGTCGACCTTTGAGAGTTTCTATAGCTGACGAGAAAGTGATTTATGCCACGGAGGTTCTTCGAGGATGCGTGCTAGAGATTTTCGGGGTTGAGTTCCCGATCGACCTGATTCCTATTGCGATGGGTGACGTCTGTGTCATCGTGGGCATGGACTGGTTGAGCCGATTCGGCGCTGTCATCGACTGTGAGCGTCAGTTGGTGACTATACGAGACCATAGTGGGGGAGTTCTTTCAGTGTACGGCGAGGGTACCCGTTCGGGATCAGCTTTTTGTTCGGCCGCTAGGGCGAGGCAGTGTCTACAGCAAGGCTGTAAGGGTTTTGTGGCATATGTGATGGATACGTGGGAGGTTTCCGAGAGACCGAAGTCAGTTGAGGAGGTCCCTGTGGTGCGTGAGTTTCCAGATGTTTTCCCCGAGGAGCTGCCGGGAGTACCTCCTGTGAGGCAAGTAGAGTTTGGTATCGATCTGGTTCCGGGGGCCGCGCCTATTTCTAAGGTGCCTTATGGTCTTGCACCTCCAGAGATGCAAGAGCTGTCCTCGCAGCTCCAGGAGTTGCTGGGGAAGGGATTCATTCGGCCGAGCAGTTCGCCGTGGGGAGCACCTATTCTGTTCGTCAAGAAGAAGGATGGTTCGCACCGGATGTGCATTGACTACCGGGAGCTGAACAAGTTGACGGTCAAGAACCGTTACCCGTTACCGAGGCTCGATGATTTATTCGATCAGTTGCAGGGAGCATCTTGGTTTTCCAAGATCGATCTGAGGTCAGGGTACCATCAGGTGAGAGTGCGGGATGAGGTTGTCCAGAAGACAGCGTTTAGAACGCGATATGGGCATTATGAGTTCGTGGTGATGCCTTTCGGGCTCACCAATGCCCCGGCTGTGTTCATGGATCTCATGAACAGGGTATGCAGGCCGATGTTGGATCGGTCAGTGATTGTATTTATCGACGACATTCTGGTGTATTCGAGATCTAGAGAGCAGCATGAGGAGCATTTGAGGGAGGTCCTTGAGGTATTGAGGTCGGAGAAGCTTTATGCAAAGTTCTCCAAATGTGATTTCTGGTTGCGGGAGGTCCAATTTCTAGGACATGTTGTTAATCAGAAAGGAATATTGGTCGATCCGGCCAAGGTTGAGGCGGTGATGAGTTGGGAGGTGCCGAAGTCACCCTCTGAAATCAGGAGTTTCCTTGGGTTGGCAGGGTACTATCGGAGATTTATTAAGGATTTCTCCAAGATCGCAGTGCCGCTCACCAGATTGACCCGGAAGGGTGTTGCATTCTCATGGGGGCCCGAGCAGCAGACCTCCTTTGAGACACTTCGCCAGAGGTTGTGCGAAGCCCCGGTATTAGCTCTCCCGGAAGGGATGGAAGATTTTGTAGTATATTGCGACGCATCGCTTTCGGGACTGGGTGCAGTGTTGATGCAGAGGGGTCATGTGATAGCGTATGCGTCGAGGCAGCTAAAGCCTCATGAGGCGAGATATCCCACGCATGATTTAGAGTTGGGGGCAGTAGTGTTCGCTCTCAAGATTTGGCGTCACTACCTGTATGGGGTTCGATGTACGATATACACGGACCATAAGAGCTTGAAGTATTTGATGGATCAGCCCAACCTAAATATGCGTCAGAGGAGGTGGTTGGATGTGGTCAAGGATTATAACTGTGAGATCCTGTATCACCCAGGCAAGGCTAATGTGGTAGCCGATGCATTGAGCCGCAGGGCGGAGAGCACTCCATTACGAGATGTATGCTTGAGACTGACTGTGATGACTCCAGTATTGGATGCTATTCGTGGGGAACAGGCCGAGGCTGTGCGACCAGAGATGCAGAAGAAAGAGCGGGTTGTGGGGTTAATTTCAGATTTCATTAAGGATGGACGAGGGCTTATGACGTTTCAGGGTCGGATTTGGGTACCGTTCGTGGGCGGTACGCGTATTACTTTGATGGAGGAGGCGCATAGATCGAAATTCTCGATCCATCCCGGTGCTACGAAGATGCATTTGGACTTGAGGAAAGAGTATTGGTGGCCCTGTATGAAGAGGGACGTCGCATGGTTCGTTGAGAGGTGCTTGACCTGCCGTAGGGTTAAGGCCGAGCACCAGAGACCGCATGGCAAGTTACAGCCATTGGAGATCCCCGAGTGGAAATGGGAACAAATCACTATGGATTTCATCACCAAATTGCCAAAGACTGCCAGGGGAGTCGATGCAATTTGGGTGATTGTGGACAGGTTGACGAAGAGTGCACACTTCCTTGCCATCAGCGAGAGTTCTTCAGCGGAGAAGTTGGTGGAGATATATGTGAGAGAGGTGGTATCTCGGCATGGGGTTCCGATCTCGATTGTTTCAGACCGTGATGTACGCTTCACTTCCAGGTTCTGGAAGAAATTCCATGAGGAGCTGGGTACTAAATTGCATTTTAGTACCGCATACCATCCCCAGACAGACGGTCAGAGCGAGCGGACGATTCAGACGCTGGAGGACATGCTTCGAGCGTGTGTGTTAGACTTCGGGGGTAGCTGGGATGCATATTTACCCTTAGCAGAGTTTTCCTACAACAACAGCCATCATTCGAGCATTGGTATGCCACCTTTTGAGCTGTTATATGGTAGGAGGTGTCGGACCCCCATTTGTTGGGGAGAGGTGGGACAGAGAGTGATGGGCAGCACAGAGATCGTGCTTCAGACGACAGAGCAGATTCAGCAAGTTAGACAGAGGTTATTGACCGCCCAGAGCTGACAGAAGAGTTATGCAGACAGGCGCCGATCTAAGCTTGAGTTTCAAGTCGGCGACTTCGTTCTCCTGAAGGTCTCTCCTTGGAAAGGAGTAATTCGATTCAGGAAGAGGGGCAAGTTGGGGCCCCGGTATATTGGGCCATTTCGGGTGATTACAAGGATAGGCCGGGTAGCCTATCGGTTGGAGTTGCCAGCGGAGTTGGGACAGATCCACGACACTTTTCATGTGTCGCAATTGAGGAAGTGCATAGCCGATGAGTCGGCAGTGGTTCCATTGGAGGATATTCAGGTGGATGCGAGCCTGAATTATGCTGAGAGACCAGTGGCCATCAGGGATCAGAAGATCAAGGTTCTGAGGAACAAGGAGGTACCTCTGGTGTTGGTTCAGTGGCAACACCGTAAGGGATCGGAAATGACTTGGGAGCCGGAACGTGAGATGCGGGAGCAGCACCCGGAACTATTTGCAGAGTGAGACTTCGAGGGCGAAGTCTAATCCTAGTGGGGGAGAGTTGTAACAGCCTGAAATCTCAGGTTTTGTTAAATTATGTTTTTGGGGTGATTTAAGAGGGGACTCGGCGAGTTGGAGCCTAGACTCGCCGAGTAGGATCGCAGACTTGGTCGCGGGTTCGCGACTGGACTCGACGAGTCCAGATATGGACTCGGCGAGTCTACACTGTTTAGCGAAAACCCTAACCGTTCAGGTTTGGGACGTATAAAGGAGACTTATTGGCCGTCATTGTTCATTTTAGCCTTCTGAGAAGAACCCTAAATCGATTGTGTGCATCTGGAGCAAGGATTATAGGCCATTGTTGATTATAGAAGAGTGGTTGTGCAAAGAAGAGAAGGGATTGGCTAAAGGAGCAGTAAGGGAGTCACATTCTGAGGATTGGGGACACAGAGGATACATCATCTAGGTAAGAATTCGAGTATACTCTGCTATGTTGATGTGATTATGGAATTAGGGTTTATGGAACCCTTTTATGAATAGATTGAATGTTACTCTAGTCCCCATGTCGATTGTAACACTGTATTGGGACCTATGGAGGTCCAGAATGTCCCATGTCTGTGCATTTCGGGAATTGATGAAGGCTTTGGATTGGAATCCTTATGCCTTAGGTCAAAATGCAAATTATGAATCATATGGTGTATCATGAGCACTAAAATGAGGACTTCACGTGAGGGATCAGCCTAGGAAGGCCAGACCTAGGAGTGGTCGAAGCAGTTCTGACCATAGGATGCAGTTTGAGCGGTTGCATGGCATGGACTCGCCGAGTCCGATGAACAGACTCGGCGAGTAGCTCGAAGATTAACTGGGACTCGTCGAGTTGTTCTTCAGACTCGGCGAGTTGAGTCGGGGTGGCCCCGCGATTCTTCCAGGAGTAACTCGTCGAGTCAAGGAGGATACTCGACGAGTAGGTAGGGAATCTCGGAGAGTTGGAGGACGTCTAGACTCGCCGAGTCGACATGGTACTCGCCGAGTCCGGACGAGTTGACAGTTGACCGTTGACCAGAGTTGACCTAAGTCTGACTTCTTAGGGATAGTCACACTTAGAAGATATAAGTGTTAATGAGAGATTTGTGATGTTATAGGGAGGTTGTAGCTCGTCGGATTGTACACGAGTGATTTCAGGATTTGCTAGCTTTCAGCATTCACGAGGTGAGTCTTCTCACTATACTGTACCCGGAAGGGTTTGACTGTGTGACCGGAAGGTCAGATATGATATGTGATATGTATGCTATACGTGATAAGTTATTTGTTATATGTGCTATGTATGTCATGGGCCGGAAGGCGATTATATTATGGGCCGGAAGGCAATATGTTATGGGCCGGAAGGCGATATGTTGTGTGATGGACCGGAAGGTCGGCGTGGGTAGGACCGGAAGGTTTACCCAGCAGGGACGGAAGTCCCCTGAGACACATGGACCGGAAGGTCAGGGCCTGGAAAGGCGTATGTGCGTAAGTTGTATATTGGGGAACTCACTAAGCATTTATGCTTACAGTTGTTATGTATGTGTTTCAGGTACTAGCGAGGACCGTGGGAAGGCGCCGGCGTGATCGATACACACTGAAGGATGTTTTTATGATCTTGGAATTTATACTATTTGTAATTGACATAATACTTAAATTATTTATGCCTTGTTTTGAATGGAAATACTTTATTTTTAAAATGAAAAATTTGTTTGAAAATTTGCGTTGTTACAAAATCGAAGAATACTAGAAACACTGCGACACGCTCGTCTTTCTGCACTACCTGCTCCCTCGAATCCACTAACATCAATACCAGGTAGAATCTTAATCAACATTCCAACACCCTCAGTTTTAACCAAAATTCAAACTTAGTCTAAAGTTAATGGTCAACGGTCAAAGAAAGTCAAAGTCCACATCATGTCGTACTCCATCTCTATGCATGGTTTACGAGACTCAAACCTTGTATGTGTACCCCTTTGGTATGGCTAACGTACTCAGGCCATATCCAACATCTTCATTAAGAACTTATTGTCTTAAGACCTTTCCTCCAATGCTCAGATCTAATCCCAAATAACATCCTAAATCATAAAGTTTCCAACTTTATGATTTTGCATGGCTAAAAAGTGCCCAAAACCAAAATCCTAACTTTTGATAAGATGTTAAACTCCATAACCTATCCACGGGTGGAAGGAAAGGATCATGATTGAATTTTTATGGTTCTAAGCACACAAAAAAAACATCTGAAAACACTACTCATGAGGTTTAGAATAGCTCATACTCAACTATAGCAAGAATATGGGACAAAAATGACATAAAACCAAGAACTAACAAGATTTAACAAATCATTCACCAAGTTTAGAACTTTATACCTCCTAGAGAAAGCTTGAGAGGTGCAAATCCCAGATCTACAATGCTTCAAGCTTTCCAAGCAACACTACCATTTTTTTTCTTCCTTCAAAAGCACCAAATATCACACTTTTTGCTCACAAGGCACAAATATGGGGTTAGGGTTTCAAGAGAGTTGTTTGGAGAGATGGAGGCTGAGAAAGGAAAGGCTTTATGGAAGTTAATGTGTTTAAATAGGGCTCCAAATCTTGAATTTAGGGTTTAGGTTCTGGTAGTGTACACCTTGTGTACCAAATGTTACGCCCTGCGCACATACCATATGCCCAACGTAGTGTCAAATTCTCTTTTCCAGCTCAACTTCAAACATGCATAAATTGTTCATTTCAACTTTTCTATATATGCACATAAAGATATTGAAAAGCCCCACAATCTTATCTTGTTACTTTGGACTAAAAACATCTCGAACAAAAATCTTTAATTCATGCAAGAAACCCGATCTATAACTTTTCCCCTTTCCACCCTTCAATCCAACACACAATTCTAGGGTTAGATCTCACAACCAACATTATCACCTCCTACAAGGTCTATTATTAACTTTCTTAAGGCTCAAAGCCTTTACATGATCGAATTTCACACCACAACCCTGAGTTAAGAGATGACTAGAAACCGAGTGTTACATAACTCCTTTTTGGTTGTTTTTCTTTCAAACTCTTGCAAGCTGATCTTTTATGGGAGTAAACTAGTTATGTTGTTCAAATTTTAAGGCTTCCGTTTGCCAAATTTCTTGAGTTTTTTAAACTATTTTCAATAAAACGCCAAAATTGGTATCAGAGTCATCTTGCAAACATGGTTAGAATTTATGATTATTAGGATAATTTTGGTTTTGAAACATATAGATAGCTTGTTTCTGTTAGAAAACAAGTTCATATATATTTTTTATGACAACTTTGAAATTGTTTTTTCGTGAAAAAAGTTCTCATGTACATTTTGTCATTAAAGTTGTTGTATAAAAACAAAAGTTATTTTATATGCTAGATATATTTTAGAGTGCATAAACAAGTCATGGACTTTATTGTGTTGTTGTTTGTGTTGATTTATTAAAATGGTTGTAATATTCTTTTATTAGGTTTAAACTTATAGAAACCACGGTTGAAAAAGGAAAACATTATTGAATAATCAAAATTGTATTAACGAATAAAAGATTTGCAAAAAAAAAAATTATTTACAAAAATATTAGCTTTGTCTGAAGTTTATAATGAACACTTAAAATTAATATATACACTTTCATTAATATCCGTTCCCTAGATATTCGATAAAATCATGAGTTTGTAGAATGCAATATAAACTAGATTATAGTCCGCGTTAAACGCGGAAAACGTATAAAAAAACATATAATCGTTTATAGATATTGTATAATGATTATAAAAAAATATATGGTTATTGGTATTATTGAAATTTGTAGAAAATACATTGAAAACGATAAATATATATAATCATTGAAAGATCTCTTTGTAGACATCATTTTTTGTTTTATTAGTTGAACGACTTTCTTCGTCTCATATAGTTATGATATTTATATATTTATAAACATTTTAATTAGACATTCTTTGCATAATAATGTTACATAATTTAAACATATATTGACAACCAACATACTCTTTTTTCTATTGCATTAAATATTGACAACTATTTCATTTATTCAAATAAAGTTATGTAATATAATTTATAAAATGTTAAATGTTATATAGATTTAATTTTAGTATATCATCAATGGAGATTCTTTTCTAAATCATGATTGGTTTATTTTAAATTGATTATAAATATAAATGCTAGCTTTTATGTTTGTTCTTATTTATTTGGTGTTCGCAAGAACTTTGCATTAGTTTTGGCACAACTTTGAATAATTTTAGTATATCATCAATGTGATTTGATATATCTTTTAATTATATGAAATATCAAATAATGACATTTCATTACTATTGTGATAATTTAGTTTATATATTGTATTTTCACTAATCTTAATGGTCTTATTTTTTCTAATAACCATAACGCTTTTACTAAATGTACTTTTTACAAATCTCCTAATATTTTATAATTTTTATCTTACTTTATAATTTTTCATAACTATGTTATTTTCAACATTGACTGCTTTAATAGTGTTTTTTTTTCAGTCTATTCAATTTTATATTTCATTGTACAACAACATCGTTTGTATGTATTCTGAAATTTCACTTTAAAAATGCTTAATGTTTACACCTTGATATTAATTTTTTTAATAAACTCATGTAATAATTATGGAATATATATCTCATTTTAATTAACATTCACTTCTTTTATTATATCAAATTCATCATTAACCGGATATACTGTTGGAAAATAATAATTATAATAGGGTAACATTATCTAAGACGTAAATGTTTGATATACTTTTGGAGAAAAAAAAATCAAGATCGTTAAAAAAAATTTATATAAAGAAAATACAAATTTAAATTTTTTGAAATTATGGATGAAATTACTGGCGAAAATTTATTTTGGAAGGAGTTGTATTTTGTAAGGTATAATAATATTACAAAATTTGAAATATCTATATTTGTTGTGTAAATTAATAATTTTTATTGTTACTATACAAAGATAAAAAAGTAGGTTGATATGATATACAAAAACATAATAATTTCAATGATATTTTAAAATCATGCCAAAATTAACCGGATTCTTATGACATAAAAATTAAAAAAAAAAATCATAATCATCTCTAATATATAAAAGTAACATTTTCGTAATTAATGTCAGTTCCCAAGATAGTTAATTTTTGTTTTGTTAAAGGTACCTAATATCTTTTCATGTTTATTTGAAGAAAAGTAGTTAACTAATTTAATGTAATTTGTGACAAAGAAAATCGAAATATATGAATACATACATTTGATATAGGAACAAAAAAAATAATCGAAAAAAATATATAAAGCGAAAGAAGGTACTGACCTTCTAACGCACAAGAGCGAATGTTTATAACAGAGAATGATGATGGAAGTTATAAGCAATATTAACGATGTTGTAAGAGAAGGTTTGAAGAAAAGAAACGATTGAAAATAAATGTGAGTCGTGGATTCAATGATGAATCGTATATGTATGTGATAATTTGAATATGATTTTTCAGTATTAATGATTTCCTAATAAAAAACGATTTTATATTAATGGTTTACTAATATAAACGGAGTTATATTAATGTTTGATATTAAGGCCTTGATTGAAATGATTTGTTAGTAATATGTTTTTAAAATTGACCATATTAAAATCTTCATAACTAAAAATTCAAGACGTAAAATATGGAAAGCTTTTATTGGAATTAAATACATTCCATTTCAACGAATGTAAGTTATTGATTGATGATTGGAAAGCATTTATTGGAATTAAATACATTCCATATGGGGAAGATGATGTCAACAATTTGATCTAAGGATGGAAAAAATAAAATTGAAATACAATCAATGGTCCAGATTATTTAAGATGATGTCATAAGGTTTCTCTTTTAGTAATATTTAAGATTTATATGGAATAAAAAAATACAATCAATATGTAAATAGTTAAATATGTATTTCCGCAACAATGTTTTAGTGTTTTACCTTGTTATTCAAAATTGTTTCAATCTTTTGCCCATTTATAGAACAAGTATTATATGCTTTGCATTTAGGAGTTTTTTTTTTAACAGTCATCACGTGCAAATCATGACTAACCAAATACTTCTAGTTATTGTAATTTATCCTATTTGTTCGGACGGCGATTGCTTCTTTGACTAAAAATAAAAGTATGTTGTTGATTTTGAGTAAAAAAGTAGTATATTACAATTTTGAGTTAGAAATGCGGTATGTAGCTTATGGTTTAATGTACGAGTTTTGTGTTTTGTGGGTTTAGGGCTTAAAGGGTGGCAAGGATACAATTTACCTTTTTTAACAAATCATAAATATCATTTTAACAAACATTTTGTTAAAACTGACGTCGAGTTATATGTTTTTCGATTTTAACTAATTGGTGGTTGTAAGAACCTATTTAAATATGATTGACTAAGTAATTGTATCATTATACATTTTTCTAATTGACGTCATGGGGAACAATGCAATCAAATCAGATACTAATTAGTTTCATTCGATTTAAGATTTAAGATTAAGTAATTCAATATATATAAAAAGTTACTAAAAAAAGTCTCTTACAAAACCAATAAAACCTGGTTCAGTAAAAAACTGGAATGCGGAGCTGATTAAATCACAAAAAAATAAATAAATAAATAAAATAAAAATAAAAAAAAATTGGATTTTCTTTAAAAAGATAATTACTTAGTTAGGCTCGGATAGAACTTCAACAATGGCAAGAAGTTTCGATAAATGGATGCCATCATGTTGGAGGCTCCATTCTCGTTGGAGGAAGCCAAGAAGGCGGTATGGGCATGTGGTGGGGACAAAGCATTGGGCCCGGATGGATTGACATTTAAAATTTTAAAGAAATATTGGCCATGTATTTCTCGTGACGTGATGAGTTTTGTACAACACTTTGATGAATTTGGCACTTTAGGGAGGGGCTGCAACTATTCTTGCATTTCACTTGCTCCTAAAGTCAAAGACCTAACTACTCTTGGTGACTACCGGCCAATCAGCCTCATTGGTTGTATGTATAAAATTAATCTCCAAATTGCTTGCCATGAGGTTAAAGACTGTGGTGGGAAAGGTGGTCGGAGAGGTCCAATCAACATATTTTGAGGGTAGAAGTATATCGGATGGACCGTTGATAGTAAATGACTTATTAGGGTGGGCAAAAAATATAAAGAAGAGGATTTTGTTGTTTAAGGTATAATTTGACAAAGCTTTTGACTCCATTAATTGGGAATACTTGGACTCAATGCTCTCACAGATAGGTTTCAGGCTGAAACGGAGATCCTGGATTTGCGGATGCTTGTCCTCCTCAAAAGCTTTGGTAGTAATAAATTGTGCGCTGACCAAGGAGTTCAACATCACAAAAGGAGTGAGACAAGGGGACCCTCTCTCCCCTTTTTGTTTATAATAGCAATGGAGGGGTTAAACACAACGATGAAATCAGTAGTGAATAAGGGCATCTTCAAGGGTATTCAAGTGCCCGATAATGGGCCTTTAATCTCTCACCTCTTTTATGCGGATGATGCGTTATTCATTGGTGAATGATCGAGATCTAACTTGAAGAATCTTGCTTCTATCCTTAAATTTTTCCATGTATCCTTAGTTTTAAAAGTAAATTTTCACAGGTCATGTTGGAGTATCCTTCAGTGAAACCTCATGATGGGCTCATATCTTAGGGTGTGAAACCAGCTTGCTCCCTTTTACCTACCTCGGGGTACTGGTTGGTACCAACAAGAACTTGAAAAAGAATTAGAAACCAATAATTGATAAATTTCGTTCCAAACTATCGCGATGGAAACCTAAAACCCTTTCGTTCGGTAGGCGACTCACACTAATCAAGGTTGTTTTAGGTAATCTTAAAACATATTACATGTCACTTTTTAGAGCTCCTATCAGTGTTATAGTTGAAATGGAAAGGATAAGAAGGAAGTTCTTATGGGGTGGAAACGAAGAGAAGCAAAAAATACATTGGGTATCTTAGGAGAAAGTAATTGCCTCTAAGGAACTTTGGGGCCTAGTTGTAGGCTCTATACGTGCGCTAAACGTGACATTGTTGGTAAAATGGTGGTGGTGAATCAAACACGCATCATCTTCATTATGGGCCAACGTAATTGGTGGTTTACACAATTTGAAAAAAAATCGTCTGATCATCTAGCAAAAAAGAGTAGCACAAGTGTTTGGAAAAACATAGCTGGAACCAAAATAGACATTGAAGAGATGGGATTCAGATTTAATGACATTTTTAGTCAAATTGTCATATCTGGGGATAATACACAATTTTGGCACGACACATGGGGAGGTTCTGAGGAGAAGTTAAAATTGCTATTCCTAAGGCTATCTGAATTGGAGAAGAAAAAATATTTTAGGGTGGCGGAAAGACTAAAACAGGGAGGTCTAAACTGGAGATGGAAATCATGTACTGTTGTTGTTCGCTTTTCCTCTCAAGTGGGAATTAAATCTTCTATCATCAACTCATTCAGACTCCAGTTGGGTGAAGACTGCATTTCATGCCTGCTAACATCTAATGGATTTTATAGAGTCAATGCCTTAAGGAGAAAGTTAGATTATATTTCCCCTATTAACAATAACCCAATTTAGATATCTTAGTGTAAACTCACCCTGACAAAAAATAAGCACTTTTACCTGGCGAGCTGCATTGGGACAGATTCCTACTACAATGGCTCTATCACAAAGAGGTATACACATTGATACATGTTACTGTAGCTCATTTATTGAAGGGTCTGAATGCGCAAATCACATGCTGGTGCGTTGCCCCTATGTATTTTTGGTATGGAAGCACATCTTCTTGTGGTGTGGTATTAATTGGTTAGACTACCACAACATTGAAGAAACAATTCACTTTGTAGCCAATTGGGTTAGATGCCCTAAGAAAAGGACGAGACTCACATCTATCTGCTACGGGACGTTATGGAATCTATGGAGAGCACGTAATGATCGTCTATCTCAGGGGAGATTCGTCAACCCTAGTCGTGTGGTGGATAATATCAAGTCATCGGTGTTTACATGGATTAAATATAGAGGTAGAGGTTGTCCATGTAACTGAGAGGAATTCACTGTCAACCCATTTTCTTTTTAATCTTCAATTTGAATGTTTTGCTTGTTTCTTGCTCCCCTCTAGCTACTTGCTAGTTTGGGTGAGCCTTTATAATGTTGACCGTTTCCAAAAAAAATATATGTATGAAAATTTACTATATTATGGTTTTTGTTTTCTAAATTGTCATGAGATTCAAAGTATATATCAGTAACAAATAAATTTAACCACAATTCCATCAACTCACCATTAATTTTAAATAAAGATATGCTAAATATTTAAAATACCAACACATAAGGAAATGATGTTGACATTCATCTATATGATACATTTATACCGTACTTAATTTAATTTGTATCCAAATACTTTTCGTGTCAAGAAAAGAGAATCCATATGAATATATATATATATATATATATATATATATATATATATATATATATATATATATATATATATATATATATATATATGACTAGGTTTATGTGTTTTTTACATTTATTGTGTGTTAAAATACACTAATAGGATTAAGTAAAATTAAATAAAGATAGATGTTAAATGATTTTCATAATTGTATGTATATTAAATGATATTCATAATTATAATTCTTTTTTATGGAAAATAATTAAATTCGTTATTAATGTCAACAATAACATTCTTTGACATTAATTCACATCTAGGTTTTTATGTATGAGTTCGTGTTTTATTTATACACCCACTCACTTAAAATACAACAAAGTTGTATTGAATATGAAGAACCAAAGTGTATTCTATTAAAATACACACTTATTCTGTTAGAATATAGTCTCTTTCTTCTAAAATAAACTCTCATTCTCCATGTTCAATGCAACTTTATTCTTTTTTTGAGTGAATGAGTCATGAAACAAAATACAGACTCATATATTAAACCTAGATGCAAATTTATTCTGAAAAAATATTATTGCTGATATTAATAATGAATTAAATTAGTTTACACAAAAAATTATAATTATAGATATCATTTAATATACATATAATTATGGAAATCATTTAATATCTATTTTTATTTGATTAAATAATAATTTAATTTTTATTGAATTTTTATTGACATATTCTAACATACAATAAATATGAAAAACATTCGAAACATATATATATATATATATATATATATATATATATATATATATATATATATATATATATATATATATATATATATATATATATATAACCTTTATTTTATTAACAATTTATTTTATTAACAAGAAACCTATTAACAACATAAAATTTTAATTGACTAAGTAATTGTATCATCATATGACGTCCTAGGGAGTAGGGACAATGCAATCAAATCAGTAATTAATTAGTTTCATTCAACTTTCAGATTTAGTATTTCAATATATATGAAAAGTTACTATATTCTTGGTTTTTTTTTTTCTAAATTGTCACGAAATTCAAAGAGCAGAAGGAAATGAATTTAACCACAATTCCATCAACTCATGAATTCTATACCAGTAACAAATAAATTTACCCACAATTCCATCAACTCATCATTAATTTTAAATAAAGATATGCTAAATATTTAAAATACTAACACATAAGGAAATGATGTTGCCGTTCATCCAAATGACAAATTTATACTTTATTTAATTTAATTTGTATCCAAATACTTTTCGTGACCAACAGAATAAAGCTTGTTAAGAAAAGAAAATCCATATATATATATATATATATATATATATATATATATATATATATATATATATATATATATATATATATATATATATATATATATATATATATATATATATATATATATATATATATATATATATAGAGGATCATTTGATAACTCGTCATTTCCCGAGAACCCGAGAACTAAAAGTGGAGTGTTAGATTAAAATTTTGAATGACTTGGATTGATCATGGCATAATTGTAGTTATCACTTGTTTTTATGACATCAAAGACATTTTATAAGGAATTATAGGGACATATTGGGAGTTAAAAATATCATTTCCTAACAATTAATAATTAATTTAGTTTCTATACCAAACACACATTATATCTCTCTCTATTCCTCATCAGATCTCTATTTCCTTCTCTCTAACTCTCACGTCCTTCTGCATCTCCATCATCAGTTCGCTAGAGTTCATTGTCATCATTGACCTCACCTTTGCGTCCTCTGTCAACTAAAGATCTGAACGGAGTTTCTCCGTTCAAACAATCGTTTTTTCACTCTCCAGGTCTACTACCTCCGCCTTTACTCCTCCCACTTTTGGAAACAATCTCTCACCACTTTCCTCATCCTTCCATCCACCACTTCTACCTCTTCCGACGATGAACAACGACCTACTGATCCATTGTCCTTACCTGTCATTTCATCGACAGCGAATCCACGAGCTAAGAGCTCGACGTCGTTCATTTTCATCTTCGATTGCAACAGTAATCGTCAAATCACATTTGTAGATCACTTCGATCTGGCGAGGGTCTCTATCTGCCTAATCTCCGAGATCAGATTTTTATGAGCTTGAATCTCACTCTAAATTTGGTATCTGCTGATGAAAATTTAGGTATCATTTGTTTCTATTGTTCATTCCTTATCTTTCTTTGACATTTATGAATTCTTTTTGCCTAATCATTAATTTGAACCTATTTAGTCAATATGTTTTTAAAAATAGTTAAATCATTGTGTTGATTGTAGGTATAAAAATAGACAACTGTGTTATTGAAAAATATAGATATTTGTTTGCACTCAACATGTTCGATGAAATGCCTCAATGAGAAATATCACATGTTAACTTCACTTTGACTTCATGAATTATGAACCAATTCCAATTTAGGATTCCGTCAAAGTCAACATAGGAAATGTCGATGAACTCAAGTACTAACTATATCATTCTACCTAAAGTGGCTAAAACTTGAGTTATTTTTTTTATAGTGTTGTATGACTAGATAAATCTTCATGATATTCATCAAATATGTTAAAGGTTAGTGTCTTGATACATTAATCCTAGTTTCTTTACTTAACTTATTAATACATTGTGTCCAGATTAAGATTAAGTAAAAAAGAAAGTCATAATAGTTGTCTGGATTGATTAAGTTAAAAAGAAAAGGATCCTAAATCATTGAAACTTAGTAAAAAAAGAGATATCATGTAAATGTTTGAAATGGTTATGGTTGCAGCATATTGAGGTATTGACACCAATGGAGAAAGTCAACTAATATGTTGTCCAACAAAATTTGATCTATCTTTGGTTTTTTGATGTAATAAATTCAAACAATTATTAAAATGTTGATCATGGATATTTAGCAAGTTCTTATCATTCTGGAACAATATTTGGATTTATGCTCTTGACATCATCTGGAACAACAGTAAGAACTTTTGCAATTTTTTTTTTCATTTTGGAATGGTAATAAAAAATACATAGTTTTCCAGTTTACGGCAGTTGTAATTGATCCTGGTGCTCTTTTTATATATATTTTTCTAAGTTGGTGTTTTATTGGAAAGTAAAAAGTTGAATCTTTGGTTACATAAAAATTAGGAAACATTATGTTGGTAAAGAACTATAACCTTTTTGTGCTGTTTTGTTATAGAAAAATATTTCATGATCCATTAATCTTATTTTTTTCATTACAGAAGTACATTTCTAAAAGAGATTATGAACAATTTGGTATTTTATTATTTTCATGCAATTTGAAAGTTTATAAAAATCATATAATTCATCCATGTAACAGAATTTGAGGTTTTTTTTGGAAGTTTTGAGTCGAAATTGACATGAGACATTGGTGGATCTATTAATCGTGAGATGGCTTAATTATTATTGATATGATTGGCTGATGCAAGATGATCTTTGTTTATGTTTATTTTATCTTCTTTTCTAATAGGACCTTTTGGAGATTATTAAAGAATTGGATGAGTAGTTTTTTCGGGCCGTGAATTCCGGCGGATAATGTCGGCTTTCTTGGAGGTTTTGACTTGCATCTTTCCTAACGAAACACCTTCAGGTAAAATCTCATAATTTAAATAAATAACTTTCAATTAAATTGCTTGAAACTTTATGTTCCATGAAATGTACAATTGTTATTGCTTTGTGTATAAGTTCTCATTACATGACTCTTAATAATTACAAGTGAATCACATATGAATTACATGTGATTCACATGTAAATCACATATGAATCACATGTAAATCACAAGTGAATCACTTATGAATTACTGTGATTCACATGTAATTCATATATGATGTAACACCCAAATTTTCAAATAAATTTTCACATTTTAAAAACACATTTTCATTCATAATTGTTATAAAACATCACTGTGTCACATAGTCAAATCATAACATCACATCCCAAGATCATAATATAAAAACTCCTCGTGTGTGTACTGATCAAACTGGCGTCTTCTCGTGATCCTCACTGGTACCTGAAACACATAACACAACACTATAAGCATAAATGCTTAGTGAGTTCTCCAAAATGCCACACACAATGCATACTATCCACTCGAGGCTATAACTCTGTTTGACCCTCTGGTCAATGTGTCTCAGTGGGACCCTCCAGTCCCATAACTCTGTGGGCCCTTTGGCCCCAACTCTGTGGACCTTCCGGTCCTAACTCTGAAAGCTCTAGTACATACATGGCATAAATCACATAGAAATCACATCACACAAAAGCATACAAAATACCTTGTCACATAACTCTAATTACCACTCTAGGTAAAGTATAGTGAGAAGAATCACCTCGGGTAACTCGGTAAAATCTCGAACTCTGAAAATCCGATCTAGCCTCCGCCTCCAAATGCAGCTCCTTCCTCTGTAGATCTCAGATCCAAACTTGCACTTCAAGCTCTAGCCTCCACAAGCTCCTCTCCTTCTTCTTCACTAAAATACCAAGGCACTTTTAGCTCCAAAACACTCACTCTCAAGCTAAGGATATAGTGCACAAGTCCAATGTTAGGGTTTGCGTCTGGACCCATTACACCCAGCGTGACCCTGGGTACGCCCAGCGTATCCAGCTGAGTCCGCGTCCAAATTAAGCGCATGGGTACGCACAATGTACTCCCCAGTATGCCCAACATACTCGTTTGCTACAAGAACTCTTTCAAGGACCACTTCTTGGAAACTTGACAAAATGGAAGGATATAATAGCTTTACCTAGAAGTCGGGATGTTACAATTCTCCACCACTAGAACCAGACTTCTCCCTCGAAGTCTTATGTCGAAAACAACTCCGGATGTTGCTCCTGCATCTTTGACTTCAGCTACAATGTCAACTCGGACCCCTTCCGATGGTGCCACTGGACCTGAACCAGTGGTACCTCCTTATTCCTCAGAACCTTGACCTTCCGGTCCAAGATCGCGATCGGTCTCTCCACATAATTTAGACCCGCGCCCACCTGGATATCCTCCAATGGTACCACTGTCGACTCATCAGCTATGCACTTCCTCAGCTGAGACACGTGGAAGGTATCATGAATCTGAATCAACTCCGCAGGTAGCTCCAATTGATATGCTACTCTGCCCACCCTCGCAATAACCCTGAATGGTCCAATGTACCGGGGCCCCAACTTGCCCCTTTTCCGGAATCGGATCACTCCTTTCCAAGGAGACACTTTCAGGAGTACAAAATCTCCAACCTGAAACTCGAGCTCGGATCAACGCCTATCCGCGTAACTCTTCTGGCGACTCTAGGCCGTCAGCAATCTCTGTCTAACCTGCTGAATCTGCTCTGTCGTTTGAAGCACTATCTCAATGTTTCCCATCACTCGCTGCCCTACCTCTCCCCAATAAATGGGAGTCCGACACCTCCTCCCATACAATAACTCAAAGGGAGGCATACCAATGCTCAAATGGTGGCTGTTGTTATAAGAAAACTTAGCCAAAGGAAGATACGTGTCCTAACTCCCTCTGAAGTCCAACACACATGCTCGAAGCATGTCCTCGAGCGTCTGAATCGTCCGCTCAATCTGTCCATCCGTCTGTGGATGGTAAGCGGTACTGAAATGCAGCCTAGTACCCAACTCCTCATGGAACTTCTTCCAGAATCTGGAAGTGAAACACACATCTCAATCTAACACAATCAAGATCGGCACACCATGTTGCGATACCACCTCTCTCACATACACTTCTGTCAGCCTCTCTACGGAAGAGCTCTCACTGATATCAAGAAAATGAGCGCTCTTCGTCAGCCGGTCGACGATCACCCAAATTGCATCGACGCCTCTCGCAGTCCTCGGCAATTTGGTGATAAAATCCATGGAAATTTGTTCCCTCTTCCACTGGGGAACCTCAAGCGGCTGCAACTTGCCATGCAGACACTGGTGCTCAGCCTTAACCTTGCAACATGTCAAGCACCTCTCTATAAACCAAGCCACATCCCTCTTCATACAGGGCCACCAATAATCTCTTTTCAGGTCCAAATACATCTTAGTGGCCCCAGGATGGATCGAAAACCTCGACCTGTGTGCCTCCTCCATTAAAATAGCACGTGCCCCACCCTCAAATGGCACCCAAATCCGGCCCTGGAAGGTCATAAGCCCCTGGATATCGGCAATGAACTCTGATATCTACCCAATCACCCACTCTCACTTGCGGTTCTCCGGTCTCATGCTCTCCACTTGGGCCTCCCAAATGGTGTCCAACACCGGAGTCATCACTGTCAACCTCATACAAACATCTCGCAATGGGGCACTCTCTGCCCTGCGACTCAAGGCATCGGCTACCACGTTAGCTTTGCCCGGGTGGTACAGGAAACTCCTGATCTCCGAAGGGGATCTCGGTACCTCCCAACTCATCACTGCCTCAATCTTGGCCGGATCGACCAATTTCCCATTCTGGTTGACGAGGTGCCCAAGAAACTGGACCTCCCATAACCAGAAAACACACTTGGAGAATTTGGCGTAAGCCTCTCCGATCTCAGAACTCCGGTGATCTCCCTCAAATGCTCCTCATGATACTCTCTGGACCTCGAATACACCAATATATCATTAATGAACACGATCACCGAATGATCCAACGTCGGCCTGCACACCCTGTTCATGAGATCCATGAACGCCGTCGGTGCATTGGTGAGCCTGAAAGGCATCACCACGAACTCATAATGCCCGTAACGAGTGTTGAACGCTGTCTTCTGGATATCATCATCACGCACCCTCATCTGCTGATATCCAAACCTCAAATCAATCTTGGAAAACCAAGACGCTCCCTGCAACTGATCGAACAAATCGTCGATCCTCGGTAAGGGGTAACGGTTCTTGACCGTCAGCTTGTTCAACTCCCAGTAATCAATGCACATCCGGTGTGAACCATCCTTCTTCTTGACAAAAAGGATCGGCGCTCCCCACGGCGAGCTACTCGGCCGTATAAACCCATTCCCTAGCAGCTCCTGAAGCTGCGAGGACAACTCCTGCATCTCTGGAGGTGCAAGGCAATAGGGCGCCTTGGCGATAGGCGCTACCCCCGGAACCAAATCGATACGGAACTCCACATGCTTCGGGAGGCACACCCGGCAACTCCTCGGGGAAAACATCCGGGAACTCACACATTATCGGGACCTCATCGACCGACCTCGGTCTCTCTGCACCTACCCTTGTATCTACCACATATGCCACAAACCCATTACAGCCCTGCTGTAGACTTTGCCTCGCTCTCGCGGCTGAACAAAATGTCGACCCAGATCGAGTACCCTCGCCATAAACCATAAGAACTCCTCCACTAGGGTGTCGTATGGTCACCAACTGTCGCTCGCAGTCGATAACCACTCCAAATTTGCTCAACCAGTCCATGCCCACGATGACACAGACATCTCCCATGGCAATCTGGACCAAATCAATCGGAAACTCAATGCGGAATATCTCGAGTACACATCCTCGAATCACATCAGTGCCATACACTATCTCTCTCGTCAGCTATGGACACTCGCAAAGGTCGACTCAACGCTTCACGACGAATATTGATGTGCTGACTCAAGGCTAATGACACAAAAGACCGACTCGCACCCGAGTCAAATAACACCAAAGCAGACACAGAACACCCAAGAAATGTACCTACGCATATCACTATATAAGCATAACACCACAAACTCAGAATTAACATATGAAAGAATACATACCAGCCACAACATCGGGTGTTGCGCGGACCTCCTCCGTTATCAACTGGAAGGCTCTCCCGCGAGCCTTCGGCACCTCGACCTTCACCGGCCGACTCTCTATAGCTCGAATAGCAGCAGGGATAGACCCCTGAGAAGCTCCCTGAGCTGAACCTCGCAACTGCGGACACTCGGCCTTCTGGTGTCTAGTCAGGTTGCAGTGAAAACAAACTGCAAACCCCTTGGGGCAATCCTTGGCCATATGCCCCTACTTACCACACTTGTAGCAAGACCCTGCTATGCACACCCCCTCATAACTCTTGCCGCACTTGCCACAAGTGCGGCCCTTTTGGTTCCCTGATCTCGAATCGACGGGCTTAGCCTGCTTGGCAGCCGACTGGGACTGTGTCGGTCGCTGATCCTTCCCTTGAGACTCCGCCTCCTCCCTGGCCCGAGTCTCTAGCTCAATCTCCCTCTTCCGGGCATTTGCCTGAAGCTCGGCAAATGTCTGGTACGTCGAGTTCGCCACGAACTCATGGATGTCTCTCCTCAAAATGCTCAAATACCGGCTCATACGTGCCTGCTTAGAAGACACGTGCTCAGGGCAGAACATCGCCCTTTCATGAAACATTCTGGTGATCACAATAACAGATTTTGTACCCTGCTTGAGGGTCAAGAACTCCTGGGCCAAACGTTCCCTTTCCACCGGGGGAACGTATTCATCACGAAACATAGCGGTGAACCTCTCCCAGGTCACCGCAGCAAGCTCTGCAGAAGAATAGTGTGTTGTCACAAACATCCACCAATCCTTTGCCCCCAAGCAAAGCTGGTTCAGCGCGAAACGAACCCTTAGATGCTTCGGACATGAACATGTGTAGAAGCACCCCTCAATGTCAGAGATCCACCTCATCGCAGCTATTGGATTCTAAGTCCCATCAAACTCTGGTGGCTTCGTGTTGCTGAACTCCCGGTACAGCAACGCGTCACCCCCCACGGCCTGGCAGTAGCAACGGCCGCAGTGGCTGCAGTAACAGCAGCATCAGTAAGAGCAACATAACGCTCATCAAAAGTCTCGATCAGGATGGTCTTGATAGACCCGAACATCTCTGGAATCTCAGTGCGTATGGCAACAACCACCTCATCATGAATCATCTGGCATAACTCTTCCTCGCTCATACCCCCCTCACTAGTCCCTGGCCTGTGGCGTGTCCCCACCATGATGTCTCTCTGAAATACAACACAAGATATCAGAGACTCGCTCGAGTGTACATACACTTAATATCCTAATCCTACTTGATCCCTGGTACCCTAAGGATTCTTACTTTGGTTGTGCACTGATCCGGTGCCTTCGGTAGTACGGGCCAAATACTACCGCCCACACCGCATCAATATGTTGGGTTTTGAGCAATCTAACACTTCCTAAGTGTGCATGCAACCCTAATAAACCTTGGATCTATTTTTGTCTAAATACATGCAAAATAATAATTTTTCAAGGTTCATAACCTATCTAACATGGCATGGGGTACTTTTAAACATAAAAGAGTTAGTTGAGATTACATACATTTTGATGAGATTGATTCCTTGGAGTTTGAGAGCCAAGCACCAATAGTGTGAATGCCTCAAATGGAATCACAAATCACCACAAACACTTGGAAAACTTTGAGAGAGTGTACACACTATGTTTTCGGCCACACATAAGCACACACACTCTAGTGGCTATTTCATGCAACAAAAGCATGCTTATATAGTATACATGATTAGGGTGAAACCCTAATAACCCATGACCTTTCCTTTTCCAAGGATCCATGGGTTAAAAGCTCCATGGATCATCCATGGACTTCCATATAAGCCTAGCCCATTAACAAATGAGTGTTAGCCCACACCATATAAAACCAATAGCCCACAATCTAATTAGTCTTCCTTTTAATCTCTAAATTAATTCATAATTAAATTAAGACTAAGACTAATTAAATAACATGACATCATATTAATATATTATAACTTATAATATATTAATAAACATATGTGTATAACTCTCATAAAATTATCCATAAATAGTTCGGGTGAAGTGCAACCCAAATGGACCATGCAGGGTCAGGTCAAGTATATACCAAATAAGTTATGGACTTAGACACCTTATCCAATAGACTCCCACTTGGATAAGTCTAATAACTGTATTTGCCTATATTACTTCAGGAACCAACCAACAATCGTAGCTCTCGAAAACTCTGTTGAACTATGAAGCGCCATTTTAAGACAAGTGATCATATAATCCTCTGTTCTCATGATATCAGCCGGACACTCACATGGAACTATGTCTTGCTTATTGTCTGGCAGTTGTTTCTCGATTTCCGATTTGTTTGACAAAGAACTTAACTAAACACCTCAATTTAGTTCTGACCGGGCCCGGTACATGGGTCAACACAAAATCATCGAGGGGCCCAGATATCGCTTATATTTATAGAAGGAACAGATAAACTTCGACTCATATGCTTGTTCTACTACTTGTTGAATTGTACACAAAGGCACGTTTTATAACATCAAGTTACTTATGCGTTTACGTGCAATCAATGCACAACCAACTCATAGGTAACAACTCATATCTCTAGGTTTGAAGACTTACATGATATTATCGTCTCACGATCACTCGAGATAAATTCCATGAACTGATACAAGTGAGCGTGGGTTTATTCCAATACTCATAACTTATGAGTACTCATGAACGTTGTAGTAACCATTGCCATGTCTAAACACCTTTAGCCATATACAAACCCAATTCATGACAATCTTGATTCATACCTACTTCCGACGTATGACCGATTGTGGAGGTTTGAATAAATTAATTATTCTGGAAGTCAAAACATGCAAAACTGAAACAATAGTAAATAATTGACAATGGTAGTAACACTTTACTCATAAATAAATCACAAATTTTATTCATCATCAAACGTCGATTACATTTTACAAGTTTAAGAAAAGTCTATCTAATCTGTAAAACTAATATCGTCCCTCAGCCCGATGCGCCTCGCATGCTGAAAATGCTTAACCCTCGTCAATCCCTTCGTAAGGGGATCCGCAGGGTTCTCATCTAATGATATCCTCTTTGCCACGAGGAGTCCTTCTTCAATCTTGTGTCTTATGAAGTGATATTTTTTGTCAATGTGTCGGGATCTGCCATGATCTCTTGGTTCCTTGGCTAAGGCAACTGCACTATTGCTGTCACAGAAAATCTCCATAGGCTCCTTAATAGCTGGCACAACTCCAAGATCTCCGATGAAGTTCTTCAGCCATATCGCCTCCTTTGCTGCTTCACTCACTGCTATATACTCTGATTCACAAGTCGAATCAGCCACCGTGTCCTGCTTGGAACTCTTCCAAGAGATTGCCCCTCCATTTAAGGTAAAGACCCAGCCCGACTGAGAGCGAAAGTTATCCCTATCAGTCTGAAAACTAGCATCACTATACCCTAATACTCTCATGTCATCACTCCCACCAAGGGTAAGGATCCAATCCTTAGTCCTCTGCAGGTACTTGAGAGTGTTCTTTACCGCAGTCCAATGAGCCTTATCAGGGTTCCCCTGATACCTGCTGACCATGCTCAAAGCAAAGGCCACATCAGGGCGGGTATAAGTCATAGCATACATGATCGAGCCAACAGCGGAAGCATACGGTAATTGGCTCATCTCAGCTATCTCTTCCTCTGTACTCGGACTCCGAGTCTTACTCAGTTTGGCATTGCTTTGGATCGGTAAATCTCCTTTCTTGGAATTCTGCATGTTGAACCTTTTCAACACCTTATCCAAGTAGGTACTCTGACTAAGTCCAATTAGTCTTTTACTCCTTTCTCTTAATATCCTTATCCCTAGGATATAGGTAGCTTCCCCTAGGTCCTTCATAGCAAAGCACTTCCCAAGCCAGGACTTAACCTCCTGCAAGGTTGGGATGTCATTTCCTATAAGTAGTATGTCATCTACATACAGCACCAAAAAGCTAACTATACTCCCACTAGCTCTGACATACACGCAAGACTTATCTTCACTTCTCGAGAAGCCAAACTTTTTGACCTTCTCATCGAAACAAAGATTCCATCTACGAGATGCTTGTTTTAATCCATAAATGGATTTCTCAAGCTTGCATACTCTATTAGGGTACTCTGCACTGACAAAACCCTCTGGCTGAATCATGTACACATCCTCAGCCAACTTTCCATTAAGGAAAGCAGTTTTGATATCTATTTGCCATATTTCATAATCATGAAATGCAACAATGGCCAGCATAACCCTAATAAAATTAATCTTTGCTACCGGCGAGAAGGTTTCATCATAATCAATACCTTGAGTCTGAGTAAAACCCTTCGCAACCAGTCGAGCCTTATAAGTATGCACTTTTCCTTCCATGTCGGTCTTCTTCTTGAAGATCCATTTGCACCCGACTGTTTTACGGCCTGGTACATTGTCAACCAAGTTCCAAACTTGATTGTCATACATGGACAGTATCTCGCTGTCCATAGCCTCCTTCCATTTAGCAGACTCCGGGCCTGTCATGGCTTCCTTAACACTGCTAGGTTCATCCAAATTTACCAGTGTACTATTGCTGATAAACTTATCACCTTCCGTAGTAATATGAAAGCCATAATAAAACGAAGGTGTGTTCCTAACCCGTGTGGAACGCCTCGGAGGTACAGACTTGTCAGCTGGCTAAACAGGAGTTTCCTCCTCAGGTTGATTGCTAGTGTCTGAGGTTCCTTCACCAATTGCTTCTTGAATTTCTTCAAGATCAATTTGCCTCCCACTGTCTCCTTGGCTTATAAATTCTCTCTCACGAAAGACCCCTCTTCTTGCTACAAAGACCACATTCTCACTGGGTCTGTAGAAGAGGTAACCGAAGGATTTCTGTGGGTAGCTGATGAAAATACACCTTTCACCTCGGGGTTCGAGCTTATCATGAGTCTCACGCCTCACGAAAGCCTCGCAACCCCAAATCTTGATGTGGTCTAAGTTGGGAACGTTCCCAGTCCACATCTCATGAGGTGTTTTGGTAACCTTCTTTGTAGGGACTAGATTAAGGATATGAGCGGCAGTCTCTAAGGCATACCCCCAAAAAGAGATTGGTAGTGAAGCTCAACTCATCATAGAGCGAACCATGTCTAACAAGGTTCGATTACGCCTCTCCGCTACACCATTTAGCTGTGGTGTCCTGGGAGGAGTCAATTGTGAGACAATCCCACACTCCTTAAGATAGTCAAGGAACTCGGTACTAAGATACTCACCACCTCGATCGGATCGAAGCATCTTAATGTTCCTGCCCAATTGTTTTTCTACTTCCTGTTTGAATTCCTTAAACCTTTCAAAGGTTTCTGACTTATGTTTGATTAAGTAGACATACCCATATCTACTAAAATCATCAATAAAAGTCACATAATACCGATTAGCATCCCTTGTGGCGGTTTTGAATGGCCCACATACATCAGTATGTATTAGGTCCAACAAACCCTCACCCTTTTCACAAGTTCTAGTGAAGGGTGATTTTGTCATCTTTCCAAGTAGACAAGATTCACAACTATCATCCGATTTAAGGTCGAATGACTCCAAGACTCCACTCTTTTGGAGTTGGCCTATGCATTCTTGTTTACATGTCCAAGACGACAATGCCACAATGATGCTTTATCTAGGCTAGTAGAAGAATCAATATACAACACATTATTTCCTAAGTTGTCTACAATCGACACAGTTTCATACACACCATCACAAGGTAATGCTTTAAAATAAAACACATTTTTAAAGAAAGCATTAATACCACCACATTCATTATCAAACGAAAAGGTAAAACCTTGTTTGTACAAAGCATGAAAAGAAATAATATTCCTCGCCATTTCAGACGAGTACACACATTTATTCAAATCTAATTTTAACCCATTATTCAGCAACAAAGTATAAACTCCAATCTTGGAAACAGGTGAAGCCTTCCTATTCCCCATGATAAAGTTTATCTTCCCGTGCTCCACATCCTCACTTCTTCTTAGGCCCTGCAAATCAGAACATATGTGAATACCACATCCTGTATCAAGCACCCAAGAGTTAGAATATGATGAGTAATTAGACAATATTGTGTAAATATCTGCATGGGTGGGTTTCACTTTCCCATCCTTTAGATCCTGCAAGTACTTAGGGCAGTTTCGCTTCCAGTGCCCCTTGTCCAGGCAATAGTAGCAATCAGCATCCTTGGGAATGTCAGAAGGAGTGACAGAACCGCTCTTGGTCTTTGATGAGGAGCCTTCAAGAGACTTTCGCTTGGTACCATTCGAAGGGTGCTTACTCTTTTTCCCTTTGCCTTGTCCAATAGCCAAAACAGGGGTAGATGGTGGAGTAGGAGTAGTAGAGGTAACAACCGCCTTGCCCTTAAGACCGGATTCAGTGGTCTTCAAGCGTCCTTGAAGCTTGCTGAGGGTAACTTCCTCCTTGTTCATATGATATGTCATACGAAAATGGTCATAACAAGAAGGTAAGGAGTGCAAAATGATGTCAATTGCCAACTCCTCAGGGAAGTTTACATTCAGCTTCAACAAACGGTCCACATACCTTTGCATCTTTTGCATGTAGGTCATGACGGATTCACCGTCCTTCATGCGGGTTGTTATGATGGAGGAGATTATTTCATACCGCTCCTGACGAGCACTCTGATGGTACCTTTCCATCAGGTCTTGGTGCATCTCAAAAGGGTAGAAGTCTTCATATGACTTTTCGAGCTCGGCTGTCATCGTGGCCAACATGATGCATGCCACCTTAGTAGCATCTCTCTCATGTGTCCTGAATTCAGCGATCTCCTCAGGAGTAGCAGTAGACTCATCAAGCTCTTTTAACTCCTTATCGAGGACATATTCCTTGTCCTCATAACGAGTAACCATCCTGATGTTCCTAATCCAGTCCATGAAGTTGGAACCATCAAAGATGACCCTCCCACAAAGATTCATGAGAGAGAAAGAACCAGTTGGGTTAGAGCCCGAAGCATAAGTGTTGGAAGACATTTAAAAGAAGAAAGCAAGTTTAGATTAGATATATAGAATCCATAATAAGACACCCAAATGTAATATTAAGGCTAGGATCCAATCACAATATATTATACTTAGAAGAGGGATGCCGTAATCTAAGTGATAATATATTTGAAAGGTAGGTGAATGACGATTCACCAATTTCCACTATGAAAAACAAAATGAATTATTAGGTTTTAATTGGATTTGAAATTCCTAGATTCTTTTGAGATTCATTGAACTTTTCAATGGCATGTTTCAATCTCGATTGTGCCCTTCAAGTTTTGTGACTGGGATGCCGAGGATCACAAAACAAGGTGTGAATAACCATGCTAATTCACTTGGTACCCTTAATATTATCACCTAATCAATGTGCCGGTTAACCACACACGCTCCATCGATCTATGACAAACATTAAGTCACCCTTCGTGATCCTTACTAGTCCAAGTTAGTGTGCCGGTTAACCACACACGCTCCACCAACGACTTGGTAAGGTACAAAGTGTGAATTCCATGGACTAGCACCATGTTCACATTTTCCTAAAGTAACTAAGATTGGGAATTAAAAAGAGTTTAGTTACTTTATAATAATCATTATACTTTTAATGAAGATTTAAAGTCATTGTCCTACCCGTTCGGCTAACGACCCTCCACCGATCAAGGAAGCGGTGGGTGAGAGTGGACACCCATTAAGCTGCCATTTTATAGGCAACAACCTTATACCCCCCTTATAGACCGGCTTCGTGAATGAGGCCTACTAACGGTAGAACGACTTATTCTTATACATATATAAAATAATTAACCATTAATGTTATAAATACTATAAGGGTTGAATTTTAACTATTAAAACTCTAAGGGTTGGAATTAAAGTTTATTAAAGTGTGTGAAACTTTACAAATTCCAAAACTTGAGGGCAAGTTTTGTAACTATCCAAAACTTTTCATTTCATAACTTATGAATTAAAGGTTCATAAAATGAAGACTCTTCATTTTCATGTAACTTATGTGTTTTAAGTGTGTGTTAAAGAAAAGTGACCTTTGGAAATCCATAACTTGAGGACAAATTATGGACTCCATTAAAACACATAAATGATCAAGAATTAATTCTAAACAATTCAGCAAATATTTCCTATCATCTTCTAAATTCATAAGAACATGAACATGATTATCAAAGTTTCAAGAATTATATGAACACATACAAAGCATGAAATTTTGATATATGCCATTGTAAATGGATTAGAACAACCATTACACCAACTAAAAAAAGTTTTAAAACACCAAAACAGTTTAGGGTAATGTTTCTACTCCATTTCCAGCAGCAAAAGTCGAAATTCTGCATTATGATCCTTCTACTCGCCGAGTGCACGAACCTACTCGGCGAGTAGGATAATTTTGGCTTGAACTCGGCGAGTCCCCCCATGGACTCGGCGAGTCCATCAGCCAGATAGCAACAATTTCAACTTTTTTTCACTATTTTGCATCAAGTATCAAACAAGCAAGCCTAGGCTCTGATACCACTGTTGGGTTTTGAGCAATCTAACACTTCCTAAGTGTGCATGCAACCCTAATAAACCTTGGATCTATTTTTGTCTAAATACATGCAAAATAATAATTTTTCAAGGTTCATAACCTATCTAACATGGCATGGGGTACTTTTAAACATAAAAGAGTTAGATGAGATTACATACCTTTTGATGAGATTGATTCCTTGGAGTTTGAGAGCCAAGCACCAATAGTGTGAATGCCTCAAATGGAATCACAAATCACCACAAACACTTGGAAAACTTTGAGAGAGTGTACACACTATGTTTTCGGCCACACACAAGCACACACACTCTAGTGGCTATTTCATGCAACAAAAGCATGCTTATATAGTGTACATGATTAGGGTGAAGTCCTAATAACCCATGACCTTTCCTTTTCCAAGGATCCATGGATTAAAAGCTCCATGGATCATCCATGGACTTCCATATAAGACTAGCCCATTAACAAATGAGTGTTAGCTCACACCATATAAAACCAATAGCCCACAATCTAATTAGTCTTCCTTTTAATCTCTAAATTAATTCATAATTAATTTAAGACTAAGACTAATTAAATAACATGACATCATATTAATATATTATAACTTATAATGTATTAATAAACATATGTGTATAACTCTCATAAAATTATCCATAAATAGTTCGGGTGAAGTGCAACCCAAATGGACCATGCCGGGTCAGGTCAAGTATATACCAAATAAGTTATGGACTTAGACACCTTATCTAACACAATATTCACCCCAAGTCCTCCTCCTAGGATCCCAAATCCCAAGTACTCGACTCTCTCTATGCATAGTCTACTCTCAAGCAGATCTCTCATAAGCTCCTCACTGCTATCTATTCGCTCTCAAGCATCTCCTAGCAGCAAAATCCCTAGGCTAAGGCATCACAAATCAGGCCACTCTAGTCCTAATAAGAATACCTAGCCTACTCTAGCATGCATATCAAATCATAACATATCTCATAACTCATAACATAAGGGTATTTTGGGAAATCACCGTTCGGGCGCTGGCTGATCGTATACACTGCTCTGCTCTGCTCTTTCAAAAACTTTTTACTCTTTAGAAAAATTTTGTAAATTTTTATTTTGAAAATCCCTCAAATCCTCAGTTTGAGTTCAGATACGCCCGAAGGTGCATTCGAATCTCTCAAACCAAGGCTCTGATACCAACTTGTAACACCCAAATTTTCAAATAAATTTTCACATTTTAAAAACACCTTTTCATTTATGATTGTTATAAAACATCACTGTGTCACATAGTCAAATCATAACATCACATCCCAAGATCATAATATAAAAACTCCTCATGTGTGTACTGATCAAGCTGGTGCCTTCCCGTGATCCTCACTGGTACCTGAAACACATAACACAACACTGTAAGCATAAATGCTTAGTCAGTTCTCCAAAATGCCACACACAATACATACTAGCCACTCGAGGCTATAACTCTGTTTGACCCTCTGGTCAATGTGTCTTAGTGGGACCCTCCAGTCCCACAACGTTGTGGGCCCTTTGGCTCTAACTCTGTGGACCTTCCGGTCCTAACTCTGAATGCTCTGTACATACATGGCATAAATCACATAGAAATCACATCACACAAAAGCATACAAAATACTCTGTCACATAACTCTAATTACCACTCTAGGTAAAGTATAGTGAGAAGACTCACCTCGGGTATCTCGGTAAAATCTTGAACTCTGAAAATCCGATCTAGCCTCCACCTCCAAATGCAGCTCCTTCCTCTGTAGATCTCAGATCCAAACTTGCACTTCAAGCTCTAGCCTCCACAAGCTCCTCTCCTTCTTCTTCACTAAAATACTAAGGCACTTTTAGCTCCAAAACACTCACTCTCAAGCTAAGGATGATTGGGAGGCTCTCTTAGGGTTTCACTCACTGATATGGAGGCTGAGAAATGAGCCTTAGCATCAATTATATAGTGCAAAAGTCCAATATTAGGGTTTGCATTTGGACCAATTACGCCCAGCGTAACCCTGGGTACGCCCAGTGTACCCAGGCGAGTATGCGTCCAAATTAAGCACATGAGTACGCGCAGCGTACTCCCCAGTATGCCCAGCGTACTCATTTGCTACAAGAACTCTTTCAAGGACCACTTCTTAACAACTTGACAAAATGGAAGGATATAATAGCTTTACCTGGATTTCAGGATGTTACATATGAATCATGCAAATCATATATGAATTACATGTGATTCACATTTAATTCACATATTAATCATATGTAAATCACAAGTAAATCATATATCAATTACATGTGATTCACATGTAAATCACAAGTGAATAACATATGAATTACATGCGATTCACATGTAAATCACAAGTGAATCACATATGAATTACGTCTATACACACACATGCATTTTGTGTGTGTTTTTCATTAATTATTTTTTAAAATTCTCTTGTCAATTTCACATTTGAATCTTAAAATATACAGTCACATGTGAATATCACATTATATAATCAATATGTGAATCTTACATGATATAATCACATGTGAATCTTACATGACATATATACATGGACATTTTTGTGAGCGTTCTTGCATTAATCAATTTTTTTATTTTATTGTAGATTTTGAAGAATTTGTAGAAAATATTGAAGAGGTGAAAAGTGATACATTAAAGAAAATATGAAAATTTTGATATGAAGAAATGACAACATTGTGAATCTTTATAGCATTTTTTTTTTATATTTTATTTTGTATCAAAATAAAATTCGTGTATTATTATGTTATAGATTAATTAATAAAAATTAGATTTTTTATGACTTACTTACGAATATTATAGTATAAAAAATATGCATATATGCACATCAAACTTTGATTCTTTTGTTAAAAAATTATAGTTTTTTTTTTTTTAAAATATTCTAGTTTTTTTAATTTACTGATTTTTAAATATTTACTTTTTTAAAAATAGTAGTTTTTTGATAAAAAAATGTAGTTTTTTGAAAAAAGTTCCAGTTTTTTTTTTTTTTTTTTAAAATAAAGTTTTTTTAATAATTTTTCTTTTTAAGTTGCAGTTTTTTTTAAATGCAGTTTTTTTTAAAATGTAGTTTTTTTTCAAGAAAATGTTGTTTTTTGAAAAAAAATTGTAGTTCGTTTTTTTTTGAATTAATTTTTTTTAAAAGTTCAAGTTTTTTGAAAAAAGTAAAAAATCTCCATTTTTTTAAAGAAAAATCAAAAATTATTTTAAAAAATTGAAAATTGATTTATTATGTTAATTTTTAAAACATTTTATTAATATTTCCAATAACAAAAAAAATTAAACATTAAATGAGATCGGTAAGATGACGATAATGCCATTAATGAGTTCATTTTGATCGTATGCTCAACCTTTAGTTCTTAGGTTCTCGGGAAATTATGAGTTCTCAAACGATCTCACCCCTCAAAATAGATTTTTTAAGAAAAAACTGCATTTTTTTCAAATAGTAAATTTTTAAAAATCTGTAAATTTTTTAAAAAAATTGGATTTTTTTTTTATAAAAAAAAACTATAATTTGTTAAAAAAAAAAAATCAATGTTTTAGATGAATATATGCATATTTTTCAAGTGCGTGTATGCATATTAGTTATACTATAATATTCGTAAATAAATCATAAAAAAAACTCATTTTTATTTATTAATCTATAAACACTTAAGTAAAAATATTTTATTGGATACAAAAATAAAATATAAAAACAAAAAATGCTATAAAATTTCAAATCATGTTCATGTCTTCGTATCAAGATTTCCTTATTTTCTTCAATTCATCAGTTTTCACATGTTCAATATTTTCCACAAATTCTTCCAAATCTAAAAAAAAAAAAAAACAAGTTGATTAATAGAAGAGCTCATTGTTTTCTGCCCTTATATTTCTTAGTTTTTCCCCTGCTTATATTTTGGCCTTTTCAGTGAAGGTGGTGGACTTTGTAGAGCTCATTGTTGTGAAAATTTTGGGGTATGTTCTTAGATGGACCATTTTGCCCCATTAGTTTTACTTTGGTTTCCTTTTGGTGTATGTATGAAGTACCACACCTCAATTTTAACACTTCTTTTCATCTCAGAATTGGATCTCAAGAAGAAAAAAAGACAGTAAAGCTTATATTATGAAGCAAAAACAAAAGATTGATGATGCAGGAAAAATATTACAAATGGGATATGATTTGATAACCGTCATCACCATCATTTGCCATTTTTTTTTTCTATAAAACCCCACCTAACATATTTTGGATTTTGAAAGTTAGGGTTTTTAAATACATTGAATTTTTGTTTCTTGGAATTTATATGTAATTTGAAATTATTAAGAGGAAGTTGCTGTTGAATTTTATTGGAAATCAAATTATAGTTTTTCTCAAGTTTTTTGTCCTAGAATGACCTTTTTTGCCCCTGGTAATGTTGTGTTGCTGCCAATCTGCCATTATCTTCATTGGTGCTTTTATTGCTATCTTGGTTTGTTGCTACTCCTTTTTACATTGCCATATTAACAAATTAGTTCCATATTTGAGTATTTGGATGTTGTCACTTTAAAAGAGAATGTCATTCGTAGGCAGTGACCCCAAATATTGAAGACTACAGTTTGGTTCTGTTTGTATTTCATGCTTTTCTTTGTTGTATCTTATACACTATGTAACCGTAAATGGCCAACTTCGTGCTATTTGTTTTTTGTTTTAATATAGATTTCCGTTGTTCTAAAAAACTTGCTGTAATATCTTTTGTTCGATTACTTTAATTTAGTGCAACATAGACGAACCTTCTAAGATTATGTCATTTCCTATGCATAAATGAAGAACTTTTTAGTGAGCCTAGTGCTATTACAAGTAATAAGAAATATGTTTTGATTATTTGCGCTTTTAAAAAAGAAAGTGAGACGGTAATTTTATAGTAACTATAGTAGAAAAGGGGGTAAATAGAACTTTATTCTTTTACATTATTAAAATCAAAAATTAGGAAAGCGAATCATCTTAATTTAAATCTATGTTAGTCGTTTGTTCATAATTTATGTATCTTCCACCACATTGATTTTAGAAAGGCATAGTAAGTCAAAGTAATTAACAATTATTTTGAATAGTTAACTTTATAATTTTTTTTGAACAGCCATGTGGGAAATTGAGGCTCGAAACAGAGTTTACAAATCAACAGACCTTTATTTTAACATAAAACATCAACACACATGAATTTTTAAACCAAAATAGAAATGCACATTTAATTCTTCCAAAGAATTTTCCCAAAACAACATAATATTATAATTTTATCCCAAAACAAAATATTTTAATTTTTACCCAAAATAACAATATACTACTAATTTTAATAAAAAACTACAACATACTTTTTGTATTCAACCAAAAAACCAACATTTTTAATGTTAACCCAAAACCAAAACATAATTTTATTTTTAATCCAAAATATAAAAAATTATTCATGCCTGTAAAATAGACCGATAACAATATGTATTTGTTTTGTGTTCCTAAAAATACAATATAGATGACAACTTGACACTTTATTATTGTTTTAGTTTGATTTAATTAGTCAAAAGAAATCATTGGATACTAAACTAAAAACAATTTTAGATATATTATTATCGTGAATTCATAGTTTTTACTTTTATTAAACTATCATACTTCAAGATAAATGTTATTGTAATATGTCTAATTTTTTTAATAAAAAGTTATACTACTTAAAATTTATTATGGAAAATCCTAATACATCTTAAAATTTTTGTCAATCATCAACATTAAACAAATTGGTTTGCAGGTAAATCATTTGTGGTGAAAAATATGAAGCGTAATCAAAGCAATATGGTTGTTGGATCTCGATAAAATGATTCTAATCGTCGTCTCAAAACTATTCGTTGTTACAAAACCGACGGATAACAATATGAATCAATGATGTGTTCTTTAAAATATAACATGTTTTCGAGTACCAATAATTTCTAAAATACTATTCACAGCCGTTGTTTGGCATGGGTAAACGGCTAGTGTGTGTGTGTGTCTATATATATATATATATATATATATATATATATATATATATATATATATATATATATATACACACGCACACACACACACACTAGTTTATAACTTGTGAAAATTACGGTTACACATTTAATTAAACTTTAGTATCAAAAAATCAAAATTATTAATCAATTCTTTTAAATAAATTATTACTTATATTTTTTTAGTTATATAAAATTATAATCGTTGATTAAAATAAATACGAAAAGTTCTATCATCTTATAATTTGTATTAATTTTATTTTATTTTTTAATCTAATGTTACTAACTTAATATAATTAGATTGAGACAATTTGAAATTTGAAATTTAAAATGAAGAATCAATTATTAATTTAATGTAATTAGAGTGGGAAATTTAAAATTTGAAATTTGAAAGGGATAATTAATAGGTTAACAAGTGGCGTGATAGATGACATATACTATTAATGGGGAGTTCTAATAGTATGACATTTGTCAATAGGAGAATAAACATATTCTTTTATTAGAAATAGGGTTATATATGTATGTGTGTGTATGTGTGTGTGTGTGTACATATATATATATATATATATATATATATATATATATATATATATATATGTATATATATATATATATATATAGAGAGAGAGAGAGAGAGAGAGAGAGAAAGAGAGATGAGGGTTCAATTGAGAAAAAATATTGAGAATGGGGGAAGCATTCTCAACCAATCATTTAATTAGCATGTAAACATAAAAAGACACGGTGGCAAACATGTAAATATGATATAACAACCTTCAATCAAAAATACATACGTGTGGAGAATTAGATAACAGTTCAAATTTATTAATAATCGATCGTTCATCATCTAAATTCCTCTTCCGTCACCATGTAACCCTAACCCTAGCTCTATCTACAGCTGCCACCTTACGAACCTCCAACCGCCACGATTCACCTCTTTCGTTTTTTCCGACCAACTCGTAGATGCCGGCCGACTACCGTCAACAACCGAGGCCTTGCGATGGTGCGAGCCATCAACCCACTAGTCGTCACTCCCGTCACCGTTCGGCTGCCGACGAAGACGAAGAGCCGCCGTTCCAATTGAAGATGGAGTTGCCGACGAACGACCGCCTTTCTGTTGTTGCCGTTGCTGGACTGTTCCAACAAGATCGTGGCAACTTCACTCACTTCTTCTCCATCATCTGTGTTGTCTCAGTTTACCGATGTCTGTCCATCGCCGCTATCGTCGGATGTTAGGGTTGATGTTGTTGTCGTTCGTTGTACGCCACCAACTGGGTGGCTGCTTTCGGATCTCGAGCAATGCGTGTGTGTGCTGGTGTGTGTGTTGTGTGTTTTTGAATCAAAAAAGAGGCCACCACCATCACCGGGAGGTGGTGGCTGCCACTTTCTATCACTGTCGTCCGCCACAAGGGTGGATGTGTGTGTATGATTGTGTGTTATTTTATGTGTGGGTTTATTTGAATACTACGTTGTAAAAAGTATTGTATGGCCAGATTATTCAAGGAAAAACAACCTGTCACCACTATGAGGTGGTGGTTGCCACCTCACGCCGCTATTCTTCCGCCACCAGCCGACACCTTGGGTGGATGTGTGCTTTTGTGTGTGTGATTGTTATTTTGGGATGCTTGGACATTTTTAGCTAAAAGTGATAACCACCACCACGAGGTGGTGGCCGCCGCTGTCAGCTGTCGCTAACCACCACTACCCAAGGTGGTAGTGGGTGGTGCCCGACTTATTTAACCCTAATTAACCTAATGATGCCCTAATTGACCTAAAAACCTAACCATTTGACTAACGGTCATGCAATTGGGTTGGAAACCCTAATTCGGGTTTAAAAAAACCCTAATTTTGGATTTGTTGGCTTGGACTTATCGGGACCCGCGTTTTAGGTCGTTGTAATTGAATTATGAATTACACCCGATCACACAGTATGATTTAACTAGTAGAATGATGAAATTAATGGATTAAGTCCTGAATGGGTTAAGTAAGAACACTTAACCCAAATCGTCATTTTATGTGAAAACCCTAATTTTGTTTGGGCCTTGATTTGGGTCTTTCTTTTGGGCTTTGGTGATTAGGCTATTGAAGGGCTATCCAAGAACAAGTATATGGACTAGAATATTTGGATGGTTTTTAGGATAAGCCCCATTGGAAAGGCTTGGGCCCAATTTGGAAGATTGGGTCATATATGGGCCACAAATGGGCCTTGATGATTATAAGTTATTGGACCATGGGAATGCCAAGTGTTTAGACTAGAATAAATGATTGGGCCTTAGGGTAAGACCACAAAGAGGTTTGGGCCCAATTTGGAAAATTGGGCCATAAGTTGGGCTTTGGTTCATTGGTTGACTTTTTGGTCTTTGGAGTGTGAGTTGGGCCTTGGGCTTGGAACCCAATTATTAATTGGGTGTTGTTTTGATGTTGACAATTCGGGAATCTATCATCTAACAGCTAGGGTTTTGTCCGTTGGACTTCAGCAGTGTGAGGTGGGTTCTCCTCACTATATCAACAGGGTCTAAGGCACCAAGGCCCTTTGGATTGTTATCTTGGTTATAGTATGTTGATATGTTGTTATGATAAGTATGATCTGTGCTTGTTTGTTGATTGATTATGTGTTAAGAGTATGTTGACATATGTGTGTGTATGTTTGGGTTGAGGCGATCCTGCTGTGTGTCGAAGGCCAACAGACCCAGGGTAGTCGAATAGACTGAATGCCCGGTGTGGGCGGACCAGTCAGGCCGAAGGCCCGACAAGCGGTCCGGATAGGCTGTAGGCCCAGGGAGGCGGTCGAGATGTGCCAAAGGCTTAGGAGCGGTCCAGATAGGATGTAGGCCCTGCGAGGTGGTCCAGTCAGGTTGATGCCTCAGTATGCATATTGTTTGATAGGATTAGTGATCTGTTAATTATGTATCCTAGTAGACAGGATGGTGTTATGCTTATTGATCTATTAGATCTGTATCCCGGATATAGGATGATGTTATGATTAGTGACATGTTAGATCTGTTTGACTGTTTGCGCATGCTATCTAGTTTTTGATATCTATGTGTTGATTGTGTGATTGTGGTTGGGTTGAGGTGGTTCTGCTTTGTGTAGAAGGATAACAGACGCAGGGCGGCCTGAATAGGCTTAAAGGCCCAGTGTCGGCGGTCCAGTCAGGTCGAAGGCCCAGAGAACGGTCCAGACAGGCTGTAGGGCCGGTAAGGGTGGACCAGACGTGCTGAAGGTTTCGAGAGTGGTCCAGATAGACTGAAGGCCCGATGAGGGCAGTCCATTCATACTGTAGAGTCTATATGCATACTGTTTGATATGATATTGATCTGGTTGTATGGTGTTGATATTTGGGGGGTAACTCACTAAGCCTTCGAGCTTACATTTATGGATTATTGTTTTAGGTACTTTGGATGACCGCGAGAAGGCGAAGGCGAAGGCGTGACTGTACACTTCCTTGATTTATGATTGTGATTTCTGGGAAAACGATGATATTGGTTTATTTTGAAAACAATTTGTGAACAGTACTGGTTTTAGATGTTTTTGCAAACAATTTATGAACTTGGGTTGATTTTAAAAAGTTTAAATTTTTGTGAAATTTTATGGTTGTTACAAGTTGGTATCAGAGGCTTGGTTTGAGTGAATTGGAGGAACGCTCGTGTGAATCCAGTCTCAAACTAAGGAAAAGATTTTCAAAATGATTTTCAAATGGTTTTCAAAATAAAAAGAGGAGGACGCGAAGTGTACGATCAGCTGGAGCCAGTAAGTAGACCCCAAAATACTATACAGTTTATCTTATGTTGTGATTTGATAGAACAGTACGCTAGTGATAGGCTAGGGATCTTCAGGAATTGCATGGTAGAATTTCTTGATTATGTGATGCCTTAGTTCCTATTGAGTTTCCTTGTTTGACTGTTGTGTGACTCTTTCGCGTGTGAATTAGATATTTTGTGGATGCACTAAGTCACATGCTACATGGGTTAAAGGATCTTAGGAGGAGGGATTTGGTCCTGCTGCACAGCTCTTGTCTGAGTCCAACCATTACAGGATTAAATCTCTTAGTCTGAGATTGTTTACGTTGTGTGCATTGTGATTGTATTCATTCAATAACTATCTGGCACCAATGGAGGGTGATGTGGCAATTGTAGTATGGTATGTCTTATAGAGTTAGTTGGTCAGTCGTGTTTTTGGATGAGGTAGAGGTGGTTTCCCTGGTTTAGGCACGATTCACTGTGTGTCCATATGAGGAAGGATTAGCCACTCTTGAGAGAGTGAGGGCATGGAAAAGATGCAGGCGAGATGTTGGGAGTCCGAGATTGAGGATTTCGCACGAGGATATGTCTGGTTTTATTGCATTTAGTGCATTTGTTTTGCTGCTGAGCAGGTTTCAGGAGTATTTATGACAAGGACTTAGAGGACCCGAGATGATTCTTAAGGAAAGCATGGATAGGTGTGGAAGGTAGTATTAGGCACGTACTATTGAAAGCACAGGATCCGTACTCGACTCAAGGAAGATCTCGGGGATTCTAAGGGCTGGTCAGAGAAGGTAGCATGGTTGGATGACAAGGTTCGTGGCAGTGGTTCCGTTCCTGTCAATGTTTTGGTTGTGGTTGCTCAGACATGAGGATGGTCCTGGTATTTGGTGTGAGCCTAGTGGTGTTATCAATTTTGGTTGTTTGGTGAAGACCTAGTAATTATTGGTTGAGGCTTCAGGGGTTTGCTCGAGGCTGGGATGTGTGTCACGGGACTCAGGAAGGGAGTAACGATTATGATCAACTTAAGTTTTTCAGCTGGAAGTAGAATGGTTGATTGATGGATTGTAATGTCGTTTTCTGGGGCAAGGATTACGCCCTTCCAGTTTTCTGAGTTCGAAGGAGTGAGCAGACTTGTGACCCCAGGGTCAGGTTGTATTCCAGCTTGGGTTCAGTTGGTCGCAGGGGTCGGCAATAGTATTTCAGTGCTGGTGAGCGCCGATGGGTCGATGTGGCATGAGTATCTTGTGAGGCGTACGCGATTACCGTCCCGACCCATAGGATCTAAGATTCGATTCGCCTTGGATCTCTTTTATCGAGTGGCAAGGATTGATTGTGCGATCTATTGCACTTTTGGGATTGGAGACTATGTCTTGGGTGTAGTTGTAGCCTGGTTTAGGGCAGAGGTTATTTCAACTACTGCAGTTCAGTCGTGGATGATTGAGTTGGTGAGTGTGTCAGGGTGCGAGACCCTAAATGATATGATTTTTAGAGCCCGTGAGTCAAAGACTTGTTTGGAGCATATTAGGAAGAGGTGTATTATGTGGGAGGTCTGCGGACAGGGTCGTACAGGATGGTTATCCACCATCGTCAGGATTCGGTGGTTTCAGTCATTATGCTCATATTGTCATGTGTGGTCTCCAAGGGAAGTGGTATATGACTGAGGTTTTGGTCTGAGCATCTGTCATTTGGGTTTCAAGATTTGAGTGTAGTATCATGTCAAAGTATTTGGGATTATCAGTGTTGCTGGGATTCGACAAGTCTTCATCTAGTCTTCAGTGGGTGTGTGGTCTTTTAAGTTGGCTAGTAATGGATCACTAGCAAGGTTAAGCATTGGTAGCCAATGGGTCAATCGTCGTAAGGTAAGAAGGAATGGGATCCAGAAGCAGGAGTGGTTTTGAAACTGGGATAAGTTTCGCATTTCCGTCAGGGAGGAAGGCGGCCCCAGTGGCTGTTTGGTTTGAGGGTTGTGTGAGTTAGGAGTTCGGTAAAACTCCCCAGCATGTGAATCACATCTACTTGGGGCTTGATAGTAGAAATTGGGGAATCAGGTTGGGTTGAAAGTGTAAGTCCCAAAACTATGGATCTTATAAGAGATCAATCAATCTATTTAGTGAATGCGGAATGTAAACCAAATAGAGATTCAAGAACACAAGATAAATTTCAATGCACAGGATTATATTAACAGTAAATCATCTGGTACATGGAAACTATGACTTCATCGGTGAACAAAACAATGAGCAACAACTAACTAAATCACGGCTGAATACATCTATATATATGCCAGTACAAAGCCTCAAAAGCCCAAATCATAAAGACCATAAACACTAAGTGTTCACGGTTCAGCTAACCGTGAACATATACGGATCCACTAACATACTGACATTCTAAGCCCAATAAACAAAAGCATTATGAGACCAAAATAAACCACAAAATTATAACCCAACAATCTCCCCCTTCGTTAATTGATGGTTGCTATTACACTTTATCTACAAGATGAACATCATATTGATTGAACGCCCCAACCCACAACTTCCTTTCAATTATAGTGGCAACCATTCCAGTGAAAGCTTTACCAGCGGCTTCAAGTAATTCATTTTCTACAAAAAGTTGAAAGTGTGACAAAGTACGAATATCACATTCTCCAAACTTCAAAAAATCCTTAGGATCGACAATGCGATACAGGCTCTTTTTCAGCTTGATCATCACCGACGCGGTAGCCTCCTCATAAACACAAAATAGCATTGAGTTCAAGGTGCCTTATGGTAAACGTATGGGAAGCAGAATCTTTTTAGCTTGATTTGTATGAGGCCACATAACATTCACCATGGTTTTATTTGTGTGAGGATCAATAACATCCTTAGCATTCTTAGTGAACGATGAAGCAGTCTTCATGCCTTCAAAATTCTTTTAAATTGATCCTCAAGAAACCTCTTAAAATACCAGGCCACAGAGTCATTGGTTGGATTTTTGAAAGGAGCGTGAATAAGTTCAACAAGATCAACTTTTGTCTAGGACATAAAGTTAGTTGGCTTCTCGTAATACTAAATTCGATTACTCTTTCGCTTCATGACCCACATTTTCTTGTCAGTATCATATCCCCACATCAAAATGGCAGAGCGATCTCCATACTTGTCAGTAAATTTCTTTCCAATTTCCCCTAAAATCATTTTAGGGTGATCTCCTGGAGCATTCTGATATGAATGTTTCATCACTAAAATCTTCCCTTTCAACTGCTCAATTCGAGCTTGTTTTTCTCTTCTTTCTTGAGCAGAAAAAGGACCAGAAGATAAAAAGGTTTCAAGATTTGCATGCAGAGCATGTCTAACAACTCTTTCACTCACACGTTGAGAGAGTAGATTGACTGGATCAGCGCTAGATATAGAAATCTTTTTGCCTTCAGTGCTTAAATCTTGAAGTTCAGAAAACTTTACATCCTTAATAGAGTTCTCCTATTCAAGGTAAGAAACTCTCACATCCAGACTACCAATTAGAAAATCCTTCTCAATTGACTCATGCTTCAAAAGCATAATCTCTTGTTTAAGCTCAGAGACGGTTTGATGGGGGGTTTTCATCACCTCCTTGCTTGGAGCCAATAGATATTCCTTTTCCTTTGGACTAATAAAAGAAATCTTGAAATGCAAGTAACTTGGATAACTTCACAGATGCAACATCGTGCTCTGGAAGAGATGGGGCAGAAGAACTTCCCGAAGCAAATGTTTCCTTATTGACCATTTGACTCTAAACATTTTCTTGGACTGGGGCTATTTCAATGAATGGGCATTGAACATATTCTTGAATAACTTGAGCGGGCTCAATAATCGGACTTTGAGCATCATGAGCAACGTTAGTAGGCTCAGCAATTGGATAGGGTTGTTGTACTGGCTCAGTAGAAAGCACTCCCGGCCTTGGATCTTTACATCTTCACTATCTTGGCGCAAAGGAGGTGTTTGAATCCATTTTATGACTCTCAGATGGAGAATCATAAATAACAGGAACTGCTTAGGTAGGCTTCCTTGCAGTCGACTGTAGTTGAGCAATGAGAGCATCCATCTGTTCGGGTGTGGGATCGTTTGACTGCTTAAAAATATTGACATCCTTTTCTATCTCAGTTGGAGTATCCACAATCTTACTGATTGGCTCCTTCGGTGGTACATACATACGAAAATCCATTCCATCATCATCACTATCACTTTCATCATCTTCAGAAGCAGCATCATCATCAGAGTTATCAACATCATCATTAGCATCATCATCATCAGAATCATCAAGAACCTCAAATGAAGAACTGAGATTTGATCTTACTGGAGCTACATGTTCTTCAGCTACTATTACAATTGGAGTATTAGAAGTTTGAACACCTTCAGTCTATGCAAACTTTCCAAATTTAACCAATTCTTTTAGTCCTTGAAAAGCAAATTTGGTAGATTTTCTATATTACGTCATGAATCTAAAGGTATTGGACCCATGTCTTTCATATCTAAAGTGTCAAATGACCACTCAATTTGGGAATATTTTTTATTGAAGATCCTTTGAAGAAACCTGGGATACATTAAAAATTGTTCCTTCTTCTTCCCCTGGAGATTCCTTTTCATTTCTCCAAAAACATACTTTGAAAAATCATAATCCCGATTCATTGTTAATGCAACAATGGCTAAGGTTGCAGTCTGAATCAGCTCATCAAGTCCACTTTTCTTTCTAGAAATGCAACTTACAAAGTAATGTGCCAAAAACCTCCAGTAAGGTGGCAGTAGCTTCTTGAGAGTAAGAGGGTAGGTTCCTTCATAACACATTTTCTCAAGGACTTCCTTCACTTGATTAACATGAAACTCAATTGGAAACGCAGGAGCATCATCAAACTTAAGTACATTTCGAATAATTTGCTCAGAAATGACTACTTGAGTTCCCTTCACCACTGAATCAATCGAACCAGCTCCATCCACTTCCTGATCATTGATTGAGGCATTTTGCCAGAAATCAACAATCAGATCCTTATAGATGATTGGATTGGAACGCACAGCGTGAGAGATTCTACATTCATTCAAACACAAGATCATGGATTTGAATTCTTTATGAGCAGCAGGTGGATCCATAAGATATCCAACAACATTGTGATTCTCGAAAAACTTTAATTGATTTTCCATTTATCTGCACCCAACGAATCAAATAAGAATATATAAAAACTTTAAAATTAAAATTTATTTTCTCTAAAATCCTAGTTTTTATTTGAAAAATTGATTTCGAGTCTAAGGTTGTTTATGGTTGGTCAATAATTGTTTTCAATCAAATCTCTAGCGTTTATGCGAAAACTAAATTTGACCAAGACCATATATGGTTGACCAAAAATGTTTATGGATGGAATATAGCTTGACCACATTTACAGATGGACTTAATTACTTTACGGATGAAAATAGGTGGATTATTGTATGGTCCGAATCAGTTCGAAAACCCGAAAACAACCCGACGATTTGTATTGCACAACCTACGCCAGAAACTACCATCAGTGAGTTGGCAACCGCCATTAGCAAACTAAAAATAACTCAAAAAAAAACAGTAAAACTTGGAACAAGATGCTCGATCAAGGCATACCTAGAGAATATTTTATCTACTCGAGTGAAAGTTGAAGATTTTCGAACCGAAAACGATGTTTTTTCGATGAGATGCATATAGTTTTTGCCAAGGGTTTTACCGAGACCGAGGATCTCGCTAAGATTTCGCAAAATTTGGCCAAAAATACCCAAAACTTGCCAAAAACATGAAAATTTTAATTTTTAAAATCAAACTTGATGAAAACTTCAAAAATATGAAGAACACGAAGAACAATGGTAAAAAATTCATAAAAATATAAATGGAAAAGACCAAGAAATTCCAAGAAAACCATTTGCAATAACCCGATTGATACCGATCCAAGCTCTGATATCACTTGTAAGTCCCAAAACTATCGATCTTATAAGATATCAATCAATCAATTTAGTGAATGTGGAATGTAAACCAAATAGAGATTCAAGAACACAAGATAACTTTCAATGCATACGATTCTGTTAACAGTAAATCGTCTGGTACATGGAAACTATGAATTCAGCCATGAACAAAACAATGAGCAACAACTAACTAAATCACGGCAGAATACATATATATATATATATATATATATACACACACAAATATATATATATATATATATATATATATATATATATATATATATATATATATATATATATATATATACTAGTACAAAGCCTCAAAAACCCAAACCATCAAGACTGTAAGCACTAAGTGTTTACGGTTCAGCCAACTGTGAACATATACGGATCCACTAACATACTAACATTCTAAGCACAATAAATAGAAGCATTATGATCCCAACATAAACCATAAAAGTATAACCCAACAGAAAGTGTTATGAGACCGCGGGATGACCCGTAGCATTCACGGATCCTTTCAGATGTTTAGGTCAGGGTGAGCCAGTTCGCAAGATTGTGGGTACACCACAACATGATTGGAATCAGGAAATGGTAGGTTGTTGGAGATCAGGCATGATGTAAGACTACAGTTATTCTGGTAGCATTCACTTTTCGCATTGGATATGGTGGCGATAGTTGTCAGGCTATTACGATTGGATGGACCAGACGGATTGATGGAGCCATGAGTAGTGATATAGCTAGGGCAGTTATTGCTAGCCGAAGTCCTTCGTAGGTCGCGTGGAGTGACAGTAAGATTACTTGTTGCTTCAGCAACTGAGCAGGAATCTGGTATTACGGATGAGCTTTCTGTCAAGTATAAGTGTAGTGCAGGGAAATTGGGTCAGTGACTCTGCCTTCTAGTAGGAACCTCAGGTTATCAGTAGTTGAGTAGCCAGTTGGGAGCTAAGTGCAATGAATTCGTAAATGGCGGTCTGTCAGGGAGCCAGACCATCTCGAGATTTCAGATTTCAGATTGAGTAAATGTGGTCATATAGCAAGGAATTCGGTTATCTTCAGGTTTTAGAACCCTGCGAGGGTTGGTTACGGTTGCCTTGGAAAGGCTGGGGTATGCTTGTAGTTGTGGTCGTGTTTCTCAAGTTATTTGGTGTGTCAAGAATGGTAAGGAATTATTTTGAGGATGAAGTCTAATTTAAGTGGGATAGATTTGTAACATTCCGATTAAAATAGAGTAATTAAATAATAAACCTGGAACCCCAAGATGTAAATTTACATTTTATTTTTTTAGTAGCCCTAAAATCCATAATATTTAGCGGGATGTTGGTTTCGGGGAGGTAAATGATATAAATTGGAGTTTCGGGGGTTAAAGTGTAATTCCTGGATTTATTTTGTAAAAATTTTCAGAAGTCAGGGGTGTTTGGTATCATTTGTACTTAATATGAAAGGATTTTTGGAAGCAGAGGCTACAGAGTAAATTATGGACCTAAGTTGAAAAGATTTTCTAGAGGAGGGGCTATTTGGTAACATTTGGATTTAATTTGAAAGAAAAAAAGGTGAAGGTGGGACTAAAGTTGTCATTATGGATCAATGTTTGAATTGGTGGGACTTATAAACCTGTCACCATGTAAGCCTAACCCTAGCTCTAACTTCAGCCACCACTTTAAGAACCTCCAACCGCCACCATTCGCCTCTTTCATTTTTCCGACCAACTCATGGACGCCGGCTGACTACCGTCAACAACGGAGGCCTTGCCGCTAGTGCGAGCCATCAACCGGCTAGTTGTCACTCTAGCCGTCGTTCGACTGCCGTTGAAGACGAAGAGCCGCTGTTCCTATTGAAGACAGAGCTGCTGACGAATGACCGTCATTCTGTTGCTGTCGCTGCTAGAATGTTGTGACGAGATCATGGCTGCTTCACTCGCTTCTCCTCCTTCTTCTGTGTTGTGTCAGTTTTCTGATGTCCATCCGTCACCGCTATTGCCAGCTGTTAGGGTAGCTGTTGTTGCCGTTCGTTGTACACCACCAAGTCGGTGATTGTTTTTAGATCTTGAGCGATGAGTGTGTGTGCTGGTGTGTGTGTGTTGCTTGTTTTTGGATCAAAAGACAGGCCACCACAACAACCATGAGATGGTGGCTGCCACCTTGTGCCACCGTCGGCTGCCACAAGGGTGGTTGTGTGTGTGTTTGTGTGTTATTTTGTGTGTGGGATTATTTGGATATTACGTTGCAGAAAGTATTGTATGGCCGCATTATTCAAAGAAAAACAACCCATCACCGGCGTGAGGTGGTGGTTGCCACCTCACACCGCTATTCTGCAGCCACCAGCCGCCACCTTGGGTGGCTATGTGCTTTTGTGTGTGTGATTGTTATTTTGGGATGCTTGGGCATTTTTAGCTAAAAATCATAACCACCACCATGTGGTGGTGGCCACCACCGTGAGCCGCCACTAACCACCACTACCCGAGATAGTAGTGGGTGGTGCCTGACTTATTTAACCCTAATTGACCTAATCAAGCCCTAATTGCCCCAAAAACTAACCATTTGACTAATGGGCACGTGATTGGGTTAGAAACCCTAATTAGGGTTTAAAAAACCCTAATTTTGGATTTGTTGGCTTGGACTTATCGGGACCCGCGTTTTGGGCCGTTGGAATTGAATTATGAATTACACCCGATCACACCGTATGATTTAACTAGTAGAATGATGGAGTTAATGGATCAAGTCCTTAATGGGTTAAGTAAGAACACTTAACCCTAATCGTCATTTTATGTAAAAACCCTAATTTTGTTTGGGCCTTTAGTTGGGCCTTTCTTTTGGGCTTTGGTGATTGGGCTATTGAAGGGCTATCCAAGAACAAGTATATGGACTAGAATATTTGGATGGTTTTTAGGATAAGTCCCATTGGAAAGGCTTGGGCCGATATTGGATGATTGGGCCATAATTGGGCCTTGATGATTATGAGATATCGGAGCATGGCAATGCTAAGTGTTTGGACTAGAATAAATGATTGGGTTTACGATAAGACCACGAAGAGGTTTGGGCCCAATTTGGAAAACTGGGTCATATGTTGGGCTTTGGTTCATTGGTTGACTTATAGGCCTTTGGAGTGTAATTTGGGCCTCGGGCTTGGAACCCAAGTATTAATTGGGTGTTGCTTTGTTGTTGAGAGTTCGAGAATCTGTCATCCAACAGCTAGGGTTTTGTCCGCGTGACTTCAGTAGTGTGAGGTGAGTTCTCTTCACTATATCAACAAGGTCTACGCACCAAGGTCGACCCTTTGAATTGTTATCCTGGTTATAGTATGTTGATATGTTGTTATGATGTGTATGATTTGTGCTTGTTTGTTGATTGATTATGTGTTAAAAGTATGTCAACATATGTGTGTGTATGTTTAGGTTAAGGCTGTCCTGCTGTGTGCTGAAGGCCAACAAACCCAGGTGCGGGCGGACTAGTCAGGCCCGGTGGAGGCGGACCAGTTAGTCTGAAGGCCCGACAAGCGGTTTGGATAGGTTGTAGGCCAATGGAGGCAGTCCAGACGTGCCGAAGGCTCGGGAGCGGTCCAGATAGGTTGTAGGCCCTGCGAGGCGATCCAGTCAGGCTTAAGGCTTAGTATGCATATTGTTTGATAGGATTAATGATATGTTCGTTCTCTATCCGGGTAGATAGGACGGTCCAGTCAGGCTTAAGGCCCAATCCTTTACTCTTGGTCCAACTCTTGATACTTCAGAGGCCTAATTTTACATGATCATAAAGCCTTAATTATGGCCCATCTGTGGCCCAATTCGCCAAATTGGGCTCAAGTCTCTCACATGGGCCTTACCCTAAAGACCATCTAATTATTGTGATCCAATTACTTGTTCTTGGAGAGCCCAACAATAGCCCGGTCACCAAAGTCCATAAGAAAGGCCCAACACAAGGCCCAAGTGAAGTTAGGGTTTCACATAAAATAAGGATTAAGGTTAAGTGTTTCTCACTTAACCCATTAAGGACTTAATCCATTATGCCCTTTACTCTAGTAGATAAATGATATGGAGTAATTGGGCTTATTACACAATCCAATCCCAATGGCCTAAAAGTGTGTCCCAGAAAGTCCAAGGCCCATGCATCAAGAATTAGGGTTTTCTAAACCCTAATTAAAGTTTCCCACCCAAACATGGTCCAATGGGCCAAAAACTAATCTCTAAGCCCATTAGGGTTTTGCTAGTGTAAGACAACTGGCAAGCTTCTGGTCAAGTCAAAGCCAAGTCAAGGTCAACAAGCCAATCTGGTTAACTTAACTAGTGTGTATATGTTAGCGATTACCTTATGTTTACTAATGTATGACTTTAAATCCTAATGCAAAGTAACACTTGAAAGTTTCAAGTGTTCAAAATTTAAAACCCTAATCTGATGTAGGGAGGTAACAGTTCTATAAAGTACTATTAAATGCCCTTTGGGGGTGTATAACACTCAAAATGGGATGTAACTAAGTCTATGGTCTTTGAAATACGAAGAAAAACACTAATAAAGGCTCCTGACAAAGTCTCTCTTAATCCCTCCCACTGTATTTCTCTCTCTCCAAAATCTCTCCAAGTATGTGAAATCTCTCCCAAATCTCTCCAAGTATGTGAAATCTCTCCCAAATCCCTCCAAGTATGTGAAATCTCTCCCAAATCTCTCCAAGTATGTGAAATCTCTCCCAAATCTCTCTATGTACCTTCCTTAGTCGAAAACAGCCCAAAACCGAAGGAGAAAACCCAAAAGGACCCTCTTGGTCCGGAATCCTCTTGGTCTGGACTCCTCTTGGTCCGGAACCCTCTTGGTCCTGAACCTCTTGGCCGGAAACCCTCTTGGTCCAGAACCCTCTTAGTTTGGAATGCCTTCTAAGGAACCAAAAGGACTCGCAATCTCGGAAGCCTCTCCTTGCTTTAGATCTCCTCGCCGCTCCGGAAGGGTGACTCCGGAAGAAATGACTCCAGAAGGTAATGAGTGATCTGCTTCGGAATTCCCTTGTCGTCTTCGCATCTCCGATCTGGACCTCCGGGCTTCGCACGGACATCGGATCCGAGAAGGACACTCCGGAAATTAGTAGATGACTCTGGAATTTGCTTAATGGCTCCGGAATCCTTCCTAAGCCCTTCGGACTCTCGCATAAGCATGATTTCACTCCGGATTTTTGTCATTTTCAGACTTTTTCATCATTTTAAGGCATTTTAACGTAAGAAATCACACCAAACTCATATTTTTCATATCTTAGACCCCTTAAACCCTTATTTTATGCCAAAATTAATTATTTTAAACATATCTATATAAAATAAAACCCAAGATTTTTAAGGAGATTCTAAGAAAATAAAGGCGTTTGACTTTATGATGTGATGCAAATCTCTCATTTCCCAACCAAATCTCAGTAAAACACATATTACCCGTAGAAAATAAGCTTTACCCACTAGCCCTCCATGCAAATGTCAAGTCACCCCCTTATCCTCCCCTTTAGATATGTGAACTCCTTTTCCTCCCTTATTCTACTTCTCATTTTTCACTTCCAGAAAAATCCTAAAGGTACTCTCCACTTATCCAAGCTTCAAGTCTCATCACCTTCGAAGAAAAGTTCCAGATTTTTTTTGTAAGTATTTTATCTTCTTTGAATAATAATTCTCCACATTATTACTAAGATTTCATTATATTTACATATAAATATTTTCTTAGAATATTCTAAAGTTCAATGAATCTTTCAAGTGTTGAAACTTGGAAACTCCTCATCATCTCTCCAAATCACCCAACAAGCTAACCAAGGTGAGCTTCATACCCCACATTTTTCTAAGTTTTTATTGTTTTTGGGGGAGAATAAAAGTCAAATCTTGTCTAAATCATTGGATAACTGCATGTATTTGTATGTTTAGTGGGTGTGTTGAAATATTCTTATTTTATTATAATTTTCATGAAGGTAAGAATTAACAGATCTCATGAAAATCTGAAAAATATTTAAAAACCACCACATAAAGAAAACTTTGTGTACAAGAAGAGCCCCCAAGGTTTTTGGATGTGTCCATTATACCCCCCTCATTTCATATCTCCATATCTAGAAATAAAAAGTTGTTGAAATAGACTTATAAGTTGACACTATTTCTAGGATCTTCAAAGTTTGGAACTTTATGCCCTATAAATAACTTTTTGCAACCTATCAGGGAGTATTTTAAAAATATTTGATATAAGAGTAAATTACTGAAATCGTCCCTGTGGTTTGGTCAAAATTACACTTTTGGTCCCTAACTTTTTTTTCACTCGGATCGTCCCTATGGTTTGCTTTTGTTGCGTTTTTCGTCCCTATGGTTTGGTAAAAGTTGGATGTTTGGTCCTTAACTTTATGTATGTAAGGGACGAAAAATGCAACAAAATCAAACCATAGGGACGAAAAACGCAACAAAATCTAACCACAGGGATGATCCGAGTGCAAAAAAAAAGTTACGGACCAAACATGCAATTTTGACTAAACCACAGGGGTGATTTCAGTAATTTACTCTTAATATAAATATTTGCATCAAGAAAATGTACGATTAGAACCTTTATGACAGAAATATTTGCGTGTCATAAAGCTGCTGTCATAAACTCACACAAGTCAAAGTTGTATACAAATCATAACTTAACACTTTCCGGCAAATTGGGTCTCACTTAGTATTTTATAAAGGGAAGAGCTATTTTGCTGACTTCGCTAATATTAGGTCGATTTAATAAATATTCAAAATGGACTACTTATAACAAACGAAATGAAACTAAACGAAATATCTAGTCAACGACTACAACTATTATTATTTATTTACTAAATAATGGTTTTCACAAGTTGCTCAAAAATCGGTTAGTATTCTAGTCAGAAAAATCTTCACAATACATATATTTATACATAATAATGCACGCTCAGAGTCCTGCAAGAGTTATAACCAGAGTCTCCTGGATGGGGAATGAGAATTTGTGTAAAGATCTATACGGGGTTGACACCCCGCACCTTCGCTGTTCGCTACAGCTAGACCGGCCAATCTAGGGTGACAAATGTCTTAAACGAAATTGACGCCTGAAGAACATCATAACAAGCACTCCGTCATATTAGTATGGTTATAACGACTCACTAGAATATATCATAAACGTATTTATACAGATTTCACCGTCTGTTTATAATCAACTATGTTTTGATTACCTCAATGAGACTTTTTTCCACACAAGTGTTAAGTTTTTACCAAAGCTACTGTTTTTATACATCAAAAAATATAGGATTTTCTTGGGGAAACGATTTTATACGATCTCGAAAAACAATGAACTAAGGCACACATGCAACTATACTCCGTTTGAAACAAGAATTACAACTATTTTTATAAGAAAATATTGGATTTTCTGGATTTCCTAAACTATCATCGAAGTTTTATACGAAAATGCTTATGAACTTACCAACGTATTTTATGTTGATGCTTTTCAAACGACTGGTATTCTCAGGAAATCAATAAGCACGTTATGGATCGTGGACTCAGGATTATTTTGTTGTATTTTGGAAATTGCTTACTGATGTTTCTTTTGTGCAAATTTTGAGAACATAAACAAGATGTAAAACAATGTAAGCTTTTTATATTGATGTAAGATGTTTGGATTTGCTATGTTTCAATTATATACAATTGTTATGATACTACACAATGACGTCACCCGCCTCCGGACGTTTCCGCCATTCTGGTTCGGGGGTCTGATAGATTGGTATCAACGCCATTGTTTATAGTGAACTAGTATATCTAGCCATACAAGATATACAACTATAAATACAATGGGACTAAAACACTCTGACTAAAAGAATACGTACTTGCTAGGACTGTATCATAACAAGAAGTAAAACAAAATAACTCAGAGGTTGAACACTACAGTTAAACCTGGAGAGTTATGTAATCATATCTGGAATGAATATAGCCTGATCAACTATATTTATTTGAGATATGTCCAACATGTGTTCAGGAGTGGTAGTGGTGTTGCAACAACTCTAAGGTTTCCCAACTCATATCCAAAAGTTTTAAGAACCACTCTTAAAATAAGTAAAATACTATAGGAATATTTTGACATTCTATCTATTTCCTCGTACTCACTTATTCTTGCACGGACGACATGACATGCTTTCACCACCCCAGAGACCCTTACTTTCCAAATTAGGGGAATGGAGGTTGGATTGAGGAAGACCTAAAAGAAGACCCCAAGGAACCCATGGAGGATCCCGAAGAACCGATAGAGTTTGAAGAAGAGGACATCGATGAAGAAAGTCGAGGAGGATGACGAGGAAGAGGTTGAGGAGGACGAGGAATCGGACACAGAGTCTGAGGTTATCAACCCTCCCTACATGGCAAGGGTACCACCGCATAGGATGGGCTACAATGGCCCTACCCCTCCGTGGGCTGACGATATCGAGAGATGGGGCCGACGCTAGGGTCAGCAACCACCATTTGGGATGAACCGAGGTTACTACAACCTCCAGCATGGAGGACCAGCGGATCGCGCACTCTCTGTCGTGGTCAGACATATTAGGGACCTCGACGACCAGGATCAAGTGACCGCTTACCGGGTAATGCAGATGCAGGCGGCTATGCAGGTCACGGATACTCGCATGCGAGACCTAGAGCGAGACTTCTATCCAATGGAACGACTCGTGGAAGATCTTGCCACTACATGAGCGGAGGTCAGAGAATACCAAGAGCGACACACCGCTTTGGAGGAGCGCGAACGGATCACCAAACGCAGGTTAGCTGAGCTCCAGGGCACGTCTACCTCATCATCGGCACCACCAAAACTGACTCGTCATGGCTAGTACCTGTCCACTCGCTACCGTATCGACTTTCTTTTGCGTACTACCCTATGTATTTTCGTGTTAACTTTTATTTCACTGTGTGTATTGTATGCCGTTATAAGGCAAAATTTTCAAGTACTCAAGAAATTATTATCAATGAAAAGCGGATATATATTTTCTTATGATGTGTTACCAATTATGCGCTCTATTGCTACTATTACATGTTGAGTTTATACATACACACTTGTTCATATGCACCCAAACCACCGATACTATTCTATAATTGAGAAATCGTGAAACAAAATGCATTGGATACTCATTGTCCTTCTAATCCATGACAGAAAGATGCCGAGGAGGCCTATCCGATAGAACAACAACATAGCGCCACCGCCGCCGCCCCCGCCGGAAATGAACTCTGCAGCTTTTCAAGCGACTGTCTTAGTAGCAGTAATAGTAGCGTTAGCCTACATACAAGACGAAAATAATGGTGGTAATGGTCAAGGGACGGGAAGCTCCCACCAAGGGATAACTCAAGGGCCTGTGAGGGCTTGTACCTACAAAGACTTTTCCAATGCAAGACCCTGTACTTTCAATGGGATTGGAGGAGTCATATCCTTGAAATGATGGATCGAGAAGATTGAATCGGTGTTCGAAATATGTGAATGTCCGGAAAGGAGTAAGGTTAAATTCACTGCCTGCACCTTCATTGATCAAGGATTGTCATAGTGGAACGACCATATTGAGGCCATGACACTTCCCGTTGCAAACGCCATGTCCTGGGAAGAACTCAAAGAAATTATAATCGAACAGTACTATCCCCGAGGGGAGGTACAGAAGCTCGAGCAAGAATTGTGGAACCTCACAGTGAAGAATTCAGACATTGACCCGCACATTTCAAGGTTTAACGTGCTATCCCTCCTATGTCATGGTATGATTACATCTGAAGGAAAGAAGGTCGAGCCATTCATCTGGGGGTTAATGCCTCCCATTCAGGGTAACATAATTACCTCAAAACTTGAGACCTACGACAGTGCAAAACGGCTGGCCAAGAAACTTTATGATCACCGTGATAAGAAAAGTACTAAAACAACCGAGGGAGAGAGAAAATAGGAAGGATGAAGCAAGAAGAACGGGGGAAACAAGAGAAGAGGATGGCAGAATGCAGGGCCATCCAAGAAACCACACATAGTAGCAGTCCATTCATCTACCGCACCAGCCCCAGCCGCCCTAGCCTCAACCACAACAGCGCCAACCAAATCATACGAGGGATCCAATCCAAAGTGTGAAAAGTGTAACTATCACCACTATGGAGCATGCAAGGACTTCCAATGCACCAACTACAATGTAAAGGGACACAGTATCCGATATTGCAAGATGCCCCCACAACAAAACAACCAGCCCAATGACAACAACGCCGAAGCCAACCGCACATGTTACGGATGTGGGGAAACCGGCCATTTTAAACGCAACTGCCCAAGAAAAACATTCAGAACGCAAGAAGGGTCTTAACCATGGGGAAAGGAGAAGCGGTTCAAGATCCAACAGTGGTGACTGGCATGTTTCCCCTAAACAACTCTTATGCGTGCGTTTTATTTGATAGTGGTGCTGAAAGAAGCATCGTAATCCTCACAGTGGTGACTGGCAAGATTTTTAAGGAGATTCTAAGAAAATAAAGGGGTTTGAATTTATGATGTGATGTAAATCTCTCATTTCCCATGCAAATCTCAATAAAACACAAATTATCCATAGAAAATAAGCTTTACCCACCAGCCCTCCATGCAAATGTCAAGTCACCCCCTTATCCTCCCCATTAGATACGTGAACTCCTTTTCTTCCTTTATTCCAGTTCTCATTTTTCACTTCCAGAAAACTCCTAAAGGTGCTCTCCACTTCTCCAAGCTTCAAGTCTCATCACCTTCAAAGAAAATTTCCAGATTTCTTTTTGTAAGTATTTTATCTTCTTTGAATAATAATTCTCCACGTTATTCCTAAGATTTCATTATATTTACACACAAATATTTTCTTAGAATATTCTAAAGTTCAAAGAATCTTTCAAGTGTTGAAACTTGGAAACTCCTCATCATCTCTTCAAATCACCCATCAAGCTAACCAAGGCGAGCTTCATACCCTACCTTTTTCTAAGTTTTTATTGTTTTTAGGGAGAATACAAGTCAAATCTTGTCTAAATCTTTGGATAATTTCATGTATTTGTATGTTAGTGGGTGTGTTGAAATATTATTATTTTATTATAATTTTCATGAACGTAAGATTTCATAGATCTCATGAAAATCTAAAAATATTTAAAAACCACCACTTAAAGAATATTTTGTTTACAAGAAGAGCCCCCCAAGGTTTTTGGATGTGTCCATTATACCCCCTTATTTCATATCTCCATATCTAGAAATAAAAAGTTGTTGAAATAGACTTATAAGTTAACACTCTTTCTGGGATCTTCAAAGTTTGGAACTTTATGCCTTATAAATGACTGTTTGCAAACTATTAGGGAGTATTTTATAAATATTTGCGTCAAGAAAATGTATGATTAGAGCCTTTATGACAGAAATATATGCGTGTCATAAAGCTGTTGTCATAAACTCACACAAGTCAAAGTTGTATACAAATCATAACTTGACACTTTCCGGCAAATTGGGTGTCACTTAGTATTTTATAATGGGAAGAGCCGTTTTTCCAACTTCACTAATATTGGGTCGATTTAATAAATATTCAAAATGGACTACTTATAACAAACGAAACAAAACTAAACGAAATATCTAGTCAACGACTACAACTATTATTATTATTTATTTACTAAATAATGGTTTTCACGATTTGCTCAAAAATCGGTTAGTATTCTAGTCAGACAAATCTTCACAGTACATATATTTATTTATACATGATAATGTATGCTCAAAGTCCTGCAAGAGTTATAACCAGAGTCTCTTGGAGGGGGAACGAGAATTTATGTATAGACCTATATGGGGTTGACACCCCGCACCTTCGTTGTTACCTACATCTAGACTGGCCGGTCTAGGGTGACAAATGTCTTAAACAAAACTGACGCCTGAAGAACATCATAACAGACACTCCATCATATTAGTATGGTTATAACGACTCACTAGAATATATCAGAAACGTATTTATACAGATTTCACCTTTGGTTTACAATCAACTATGTTTTGATTACCTCAATGAGACTTTTTTCCACAGAGGTGTTAAGTTTTTACCAAAGCTACTATTTTTATACATAAGAAAATATAGGATTTTCTAGGGGAAACGATTTTATAAAATCTCGAAAAACAATGAACTAAGACACACATGCAACTATACTCGATTTGAAACAAGAATTACAACTATTTTGATAAAAAATATATTGGATTTTCTGGGTTTCCTAAACTATCATCGAAGTTTTATACGAAAATGCTTATGAACTCACCAACGTATTTTATGTTTACGCTTTTCAAACGACTTGTATTCTCAGGAAATCAATAAGCAGGTTATGGATCGTGGACTCAGGATTATTTTGCTGTATTTTGGAAATTGCTTACTGATGTTTCTTTTGTGTAAATTTTGAGAACATAAACATGATGTAAAACAATGTAAACTTGTTATATTGATGTATGATGTTTAGATTTGCTATGTTTCAATTATATACAATTGTTATGATACTGCACAATGACGTTACCCGCCTCTGGACGTTTCCGTCGTTCTGGTTCCGGGGTGTGACATAGTGGGGCACCACCCACTACCACCTCGGGTAGTGGTGGTCAACGGCGGCGGTCACCAGCTTACGGTGGTGGTTATGGTTCTTTTCATTATTCTATGTTAATTAAAATTACAATGCTTAATCCAAAATAAACAGACACACACACACACACACTAACTAACACACACACACACACAACCAACCTAGTGGTGGCCGGCGGTGGCTCGCGGTGGCTGTGGCTTTTTCTGGCCAAATAAACACCTAAAACTACATTATTGAATAACACACACACCTATCCGGAACAGTAACACAACCACCCACCTGGTGGCGTTTGGCGGCGACAGAACTACGGAGAGGCGGTAGTGGCAACAATTTTTGCGATGACAACCACCACCTCACGGTGGTGACGACATTTCTCTTGGTCTTCTGCCCGGTAACAAGTCAACACACGCGAGTGCACGCCGGAGATTGATCTAACCACCTCCACCCTTACGGTGACGCATGACAACGGGGAGAAGGGTGGGGGAACGACAAACCCACGACAACAGGTGGTCGATCCATTCATTTCACCACTTCGCTGGTGGCTTGAAACAACACGGCGGTAGTGGCTGCGTTGTTCGGCATCTGTGAGAAAGGAAGGCACGATAGTGCCATGTCTCGTCGGCATCCACGGTTGGCAGTGGTGGCTCGCGTCTTCAACGGAAAGCCACAAGGTTTTTTGTCCTCACGGTGGCTGTGCCATGGCGGAGGAAAGGATGGGGTACAAGATGGCGGCACCGGAGGGAGTGGGAGGTGAAGGTGATGGGTGGGGGGGGGGGAGTATACCTTATGGTTAGGGTTTACATGGTTTAAATACCTGGTTCCATCAAAGATATTTCCATAATAACAATCATGGTCCCTCCCTTCTAAAATCATTTCCAAATCACTCCAATATTTACCCTTTTAACCCCATCTTCTAAAATCTCTTACAAATAAAGTCCGAAATTTACTAATCAGCCCCTTTTCCACAAATTATTCTCAAATGAAGTCCATATATTACCATCCAACCCCTAAGCTTACAAAATCTCTTCAATTTGAGTCCTAAAAATTCACCAATTAGTCCATGCCTTCAAAAATGTTTACGAAACTAATCCGAAACTTACATTTTAACCCCCGACTTCTAAAATTGTAACCTTTGGCTCCGGAAAGCCAACACCCCACTAATAATTATGGATTTTAGGGAAACTATTCATATTAATTTATCTATTTATTTATTTAATAAATGGGGTGTTACATAAAAAGTTTAAATTTTTGTGAAATTTTATGGATGTTACACTTGGTTTTATTAATAATATTATTCATTTTTGTATAATACATATATATATATATATATATATATATATATATATATATATATATATATATATATATATATATTCACATGTGGATATATTTCTTATATGTTATTCACATATGAATTACAAACTTGTTTTATACCTCAAAACGAAGTATTTTCATTTTTTTAATTTTCCAAAAAAAATCATTATATTTTATGAATATTACATATATTCATTTGTGAATATTAAATATATTCACATGTGAATATAATTTTTATATGATATTCACACGTATATTACATACTTACTTTGTGTTTCTAAACACATTCAGTGATTCTCGTATAAAGATATATATTCATTTGTGAATGTTACGTGATATATTTAGTTTATGCATTTCATCGAACAACTGGCGTACAAATAAATTATCTTATATAATCATGGTAAAAAATTAACAATTGAAGCCAATAATTTCAACACAAATCAAATTCTCTCAAAATCGATCAATAATCTGTACGTTGAGATAAAAAATTGTGAAAAAATGTATGAAAATCGAAGTTTTTCAAACCTAAAAAATATTTTTTTAAAAATTCTTCAAATATATGGTTATGTTGATGAAGTTTTGATTGCTATCTGTCGTTTGATATTGGTGAACGTTCGATTGATGGAGTTTTGATGATTGGTGATCGCTAAATCATTTGACATCGATAAATATGGATTATATTTAACAATTTTCTTAACATCAACGAAATTGGACAAGATCGAATCACGACTTACACTTAATAGTATGAATAAATGATTTTAATGATGAATCACAAAATTTTGATGAATAAACGAATATTTTTTTATGAAGAATTTATGTTTTATGAAGTGTCGATATTTTTTTTATGAGGAATAGGTGACATTGATGTTTTTTTATGAAGAAGAGACGACGTTGATGAAGAACAGATGATGCTAATGAAGAACAGTGGAACGATCCAGATGAATGAATAATAGATAATGTTTTGCCAATGATCTCCTTTTTTTATTATCTAAACTCTAAAGGCTTTTTGCATATGCGAATTTTGAGACATAGGTTTTAGCTTGCACAAGGTGGCACTGCTATAGGGACCGGATTGAACACAAAGAAAGGGTACTTATGTTATTATTATTTTTTTCAACTTAATATTAAATAATGGCATGATCTCTGTACAGATTTGATGTGAAGATTGGTACAGCAATAGGTGATGAAACAAAGTTACCATTTATAACAGTTAAAATAAGTTTGAGGCACTAGCGAGTTTTGGTTTTCTCTTTTGGATACTTTGATTTAAAAATAGATGTCTGTTTTGATTTATTGTCATGAATGCCAATATGATGATGATGATGTTTCCCCCAGACCGTGCATGATGCTTTTGTTGAAGCTAGTGGAGCCCTGAACACAATTGCTACTTCCCTTATGAAGATTGCTAATGGCAGGTCATGCTGATGAAGAACAGTGGAACGATCCAGATGAATGAATACTAGATAATGTTGATGAAGATAGATGAACGATCCAGAAGAACAACATACTTCATGATTTAATATAAATGTATTTTACATATATAAAAATGATTGGCTGAGAATAATTTTCTCATTCTTAATCTTTTATTTTTTCTCAATTGAACTTACCTCTCTCTCTCTCTCTCTCTCTCTCTCTCTCTATATATATATATATATATATATATATATATATATATATATATATATATATATATATATATATATATATATATATATATATATATATATATATACTAGAAATGTAAAAGGCCCGTGCTAAGCACGGCCCAAGGATGGCTTTTGGCATCCTAGATAGGTAATTAGAAGATACTTTTGGATAGGGTAACCACCACTTCTCTTCCTCTTAGTTGAGGCCTCCCACCACGAATTCGTGATAGAAATGTTGCAAAGTTGTCATACGCCAAAATTATGCCCGATTGACATACAAAAACTTTGTATTACACAAAGCATCTTAATTAACATGGAATCAAGATTATTCAAAGAAGGGAAGATTTGAAGAAATATATGCCATTGGATGTGTTTCCAATACTTCATAAGAAGTATTGAAGTATATGCCATTTGGATGTGTTTCCAAATGGAGATTGTGATATTGAAGGTAAAAAATATACAATAGTCGCTTACAGATAGAAGTCACTCCATCTCCTTTTTCCATATCGTCTTTTTTGAAGTGATATTGGCTCCAACCTCCATAGTTCCGCAAATATGTTTCCATTGTTCAATCAGAAACATATCCTAATGAGAAAATAAGGATAAGATAGAGAAATATAAATTCTACAATATTATTACAATTTAAATTAAAAATTCACTTACCGGGAAGACTTGTTTTGACATTTAAAATTTTTAGGGTTGTACAAAAGCCTTTCTCCATCCAAACATGTATTCTCTAAGCAGCAACTTAGCAAACTCTTTCTTCAACATTTCAATTTCAGCAAAATCATGAAAATTTTAATACAACTGAATGTAAAATGCAAGAGCTGGATGAAACATCATCTAGAGATCATAAATTGAAATGGATGTTTACATCAACCTACTTTCTTACTGGTATTTTGATATAAAAAATTAAAGAAATCTTTCAACTTCGGGTGCAAGAGCAGAAGCGATTTCTGCAAAATATATATTTCATGTGAATTGGTCTAACAAACTCTCATCGTCCAATTCGAGAGATAATTAAACAAAAAGTCAAACCAGTCGCATATTTAAATAAAGTTAAAAATGTAATTATAGGCTAGAACATAATCCTCTTCTTGAAGTCTACTTTGTGATTCTGATGTAGCTTCTTCAGTGACTAATAACTTTCGCATGCATGCAAGAAAGAAAAGAGAACATCAATGTCAAACACATAAAATCGTTACGAAACAAGAAATAACATACTTGTCTAGAAGGTGATATGCATCCTAACATGGATGAAGAGTTGTGGTTGCACCATCAACACATGGTCCCTTCTCCAAAATGAACCATGAAATGAAGTGCGTAATTTAACTATCCACTTTCCATACTTCATTGAAACTCCCTAACCAACATGAAAAGCATCGTTGAAGTACCATCAAAAGAAGCCACTGAAGCTCCCTTTTATAACTTGGTACCGATAGAAATTAGATAAACTGATTGTAAATAAAGAAACCTCAGAGCTCAGACTACACCAACATTTTGGTTTCATTTGTCTTTAATTATATGCAAAAAGGAATTGAAAATGACAATATACAAATGATGATGACATGCAAAATTTAAATAATCATGAATTAACATAGGCATTGTATCCCTGTCGTTTTTATGCATGTAAAATCCAAATACACAACAAAATCATCAAAAACCAATAATCCAAATAAAACTGGCATAAGAATTCATAATAAATGAACAAGCAGATCAAGAAAACCAAACTCTACCGATATAAAAAAAATATCATTAAAGGTAATGCATAAAGAGTATCAATAACCTTAATATGGTGTGTTGTTCAGTAACATGAAAAATATTGAAAATTGAAACGCATGCAAACCCACAATATGAGTTTGTCCTTTAATTTTTTTATTAAGAACTTTAAACATATATATATATGTATATATTAACAACTTATAATTATTAGAATTAATAAGAAATTAGTTTGTTTAGTGTTGGAATTAATATTAATAAAGTCCTAATTTTTTGGAAAAAATATTAATAAAGTTCTAAATTTTATTTTATGAATAGAAAAGTTCAGACTTTTTAACTTTTTAAATAGAAAATACCAAGAAACCGGTTAATCTGTTCACTTTAGCCATTTTTGAGCTGTTCAGCAGGTCATAGGACCAAATCGTTAATTTTCCATAATAATGAGACTTTTCTGTAGATTTTGTCAAACATATAATGTATAAACGTAATTTTTACGTATTTATCTATTTTTGCATACTTTTGCGTTTTTTAAGTTTTATATGTATATCTTTACGTATTTTTATATATTTTAAATGTATAAACGTTATATATATATATATATATATATATATATATATATATATATATATATATATGTTTGACTTTTTCTAAGTTTTTATATGTATATGTTTATATTGTTTATGTATTTTAAACTTATAAGCGTATTTTTTAACGTATTTATATGCATTTTTAAGTATTTTTTATATTTTTTATATTTTATGTGGTATTTTTTAAGTATTGTGTATTTTCTGTATTTTTTTTAAGTTTTTATATAGATGTTTATATATTTTTATGTATTTTAATTGTATAGACGTATTTTTTACATATTTAAATGTATTTTTAAATATTTTACATAGTTTTATGTATTTTGATGTGCTTTTTTTATGTATTACATATTTATATGTATTTATATATATTTTTAAGGTTTTTTTTTTATAGATGTTTATGCATTTTAAATGTATAACTGTATTTTTTTGACATATTTATGTATTTTTACTTCAAATCGTCTTCTCCATTTCATCTAATTCGTACAACTTTATCGAATATATCTAGGAGGTTTTCCTACCTACTTACATTTTTTAAGCTCTTCCCAATAGTTTATCTTGAAATTAAACATCGAATGAGAAAAGCATCAAATATATGGGTATGTAGTAAAACCAACTAGACATAATCGAAAAAGCTTTACGAAATAGATGAAATGGTGAAGACGACTTGAAGTAAAAAATACATAAATACATAAAAATAATACAATTAAATATTTAAAATACATAAAAATCTATAAAAACAAACTAAAAAAATACATAAATACGCACAAATACATATAAATAGATAATATATAAAAAACACATAAAAACACACAAAAAATATGTAAACTACTTAAAAAAATACATATAAATACATAACAAAAACGTTTATACATATAAAATACATAAATATACATAAACATCTATGTAAAAGACTTTAAAAAATACATAAGTACGTAATGCACAAAAATACATAAAAAATATGTAAAATACTTAAAAATAGACATAAATACGTAAAAAATACGTTTATACATTTAAAATACATAAACGTCTATATAAAAAGCTTAAAAATTAAATAAATACGTAAAAATACATAAGAATATATATATAAATACATAATACATAAAAAATAGCACATAAAATAACATAAAAATTATGTAAAATGGTTAAAAATACTTATATATATATATATATATATATATATATATATATATATATATATATATATATATATATATATATATATATATATATAATTTTTAGAAAATACATGTCGTCTCGGTCACGAAAATATAAATTTCGTAGAAATCTGACTTCGTATGAATTAGGTATGATTTTTATAAAGATATAAAAGTCAGTCGCGCACAAGGAATGTGTGATGTCAAATGGTACGAAGAGAATGGTTGACTTTTGGTTGAAGTCACCAAAATGAAAGTCATAGTACTCTTTAAATTCGGAATTTTGGTAAAAGGGTCACTAAAATCGGAGTCCGTACGAGAGAGTTATGATTTTTTTTCAAAAGCATTAAATCATATAAAACTAAGGGCTAAAAATAAATCTGAATTGCCCGATGAAGTCTAAAGAAATGTTGTAGATAACGTCGATAGCTTTTTGGGGATTGAAAGAGAGTCGAAAACGGAGTCCGTATGAAGAAGTAATGGAATTTACAAAATCTACGTTTTGTGCCCCGCGCGGTGCACGCCAGGTATGTGACGCACACTTCTAGAAGTTAAATACGCTGACTACGGAGAGCCAGGCACATGTCACAAAATGGCTAGGGATATGTAGCTTTAAAATGTGCGAGGTACATCCCAAATGCACAACATGCAACCCAAAAATGCTTATAAATAGCTCCCAAGAGCTCATCCATTCTCCACACATTCTCTCACTCTCTTCCTTGAATCCCTTTACATTTATCCTAAATTTCCCTTCGCTTTAAGTATCTGTTGTAGCCTTGAGGCCCTTATGATCCCTACATCTAGAAGCTAGCATGCCAAAGTTATGCCAGTGAAATTTCTGGACTTCTGTGTAACAAATCTCTGTAAGTTAAGTTACACTAATCCTTATTTCAATGTAATTTGTATTTATAAGTCATATTCAATATTATGAACCTATAAATACGATTTATCAGTAATTCCATGTTGTTATACTGATTGATCTACTTACATGAGAGATGTCTAGAATGGCTACGTTGGCTTGGTTGTTGGATTTTAGAAAAACTATTATGCTGAAATGATTTTTCCTCCTAATTGTCCTTCCTGGTTGATCCTTACTTGATAGATCTTGATGTAGACTTTGGGATTGTTGAGAAATATAAGTCCTTAGGATAATAATTTCCATCGGATGAAATTAGACTAAGACTTAGCATTATGTACACCTAAGTATTTTGGAAAAGGTGTAAGGCGAAGCTCTACCCGATTCACCAATCACCAGACATTTTGTCAGGTGAGTACATGGTTATATTCATCTTACACATAGATATGAAATATCAAATTAATTAATTGATATATGTGCTTATGTTCAAATATGTTATGTGTTAGATGAAATGTTACAAAGATAAGTTATATAATTTATACCATGTATGTATTTTATAAATATAATACATTGGGTAACGATGGGTAGTAACAGATCCATAGTATAATAGAAGATGTAGGCAATACTAGAATGTGTCACACCCCCAACTGAGTCAGCGGAAGACGCCAGGCTATGCAACTAAGTTCATGGATCACAGGTAAACTGAATATATAGCACAAGTACAACAATAAACAATACAACATTCGTGTTCTATCTTGATATTTGAATACAAGATTTTACAAATAATAATAATATATGAATTGCTTTAACACATAGGCATATAATACATCTGCAAGTAAACTAAGTTACCTGTAACCAAATCCTTCTTGAATGTCTGTTTAGTGATTTCCTAATAATGCATGTAGTTTTAAGGGTCAAAACAAGGTTGATGAGAGTTACAGGTTTTTTGCTAACGATAGTAATGTTTTTAATAAGTCTAAAAAGTATTACCTTTACATGTATAACTATAGTTAAAACTGTGTATTCAAGGAGTCTTTAAAAGCCAAAATGTATCTTTGTATAAGTAAATCAATACTTAAAACCATATTTGTAACGAATCTTTGAAAGCCAAAAGGTATCTTTGTATAAGTAAATCCGTACTTAAAATCGTATTTTTAACGAATATTTGAAAGCTAAAATGTATCTTGGTATAAGTACATCCATACTTAAAATAATTTTGAAAGAAACCAAGCCCATGTTGTGTAATGAGAGAGAGATATATTCCAGTTAATGTTTATAGTGAGTCCTATAACCGAGCTATGTGACTGAATGTACCTCCTATGACAACCCAAAATTCCTATCTTGTAAAGTCAATCAAATCAATCAAAAGTCAGACTTGTTTCTATTACGTTTATACTGTGTTAAGGGATTGTTTGAAAGTTTCTATGCCTAGTATACTCAAGGGTTGAGTGTTAGGAAATGTTAGCTTGAAATCAGTGAATTGAAATCGAGCCAGGATCACCTACAAAAGTAGTTCACGATCGTGAACCCATCTTTGGGTCGTGAACTCATGCCATATATATGATTTTTGGCTCATTTTCTCTTCACTTCTTATCTTTCAACCGTGAACTCCTCCTTTCTCTCTCAAGTACCATCCACAAAAAGGTCTCCTTTCATCTCAAAATCAGAAGTAACTCATCCCTTTCTTATGGTTTATGAGAAGTTCATTGCTTTCCATATTGATTCGTCATCTTTTAATCAAGGATCTTCAAGTGTTCTTGGTCGTGAACCCTTCATAGATTCAAGCTAGGGCCGTGAACACTTCAAGTGTTCTTGGACCGTGAACCACTCTAAAGCCGTGAACCTTCCTTGTTTGGCTGTGGTCATCTTTCAGCCTCCCATTTTCGATTCTAACACTTCATTGTAAGTGTTCCCCAGATCCTAAGGTTGTTTCCTTTACACATTAGTTGTTATAAACACAAATTGTATGCCTATATATGTTATATATGTTAAATAAAATCCGTTTGTGCTCGGAACTTCACTTGGCATACTTAGCATCCTATATTGATCTTTCATTCGAATCACTCACTAAAGGTGAGTTCATACCCCTAAAATTACACTTTTAAATGCTTTTAGGGGGGAGTACAAGTAGAACACAATACAAATGCGTTAACCATTTACACGTGAAAACAAAAAAAAAGGATTTCTTATACTCAAAACTTGTTAAAACTCTTTTAAAACTATTATAAACTTGATTTATATGAAATCATATTCGTCTATTTATTTACATAGACGTATGCTTTAACTGACTTAGGATTATTGCTAGATACCTTGACTCCTGTTCCTTCTTAGGTTGTGGGCTTAGGGTAGGATCACTAGTCAGATTGTCGGCTAAATCATAATTATACTTATTAAATACATATATGATTATTAAACCCATCTTTCAGGAACATACTTAACTTAGTTGCTTATGGTGAGTAATTGAGTCTTTTCTACGTATCAGTAACAGTTCAAAGAAACATACTAGTAAAATATAAATGGTATAGTTTAGAGGATCACTACACACTATTTCTAGATCATAGAAACATACAGGAGTCAATACATTCACACCATTACTATACATTACAAAACATACTATAACTAGAACAAAAAGGAACATACATACTATAACTAGAACAGAAAGGAACAAAATTATTATAACAAGAATAGAAACGAACATACATACTATAAAGAGAACAAGATAACAGTAATGTGAGCCACTATTTCATGGAATAACAATATACTTGTTGTGTCATGTTTTGTAACCAAAGTCTCCTATAGGGAGAGCGTGAGTTTGTGTATAGATGTATATGAGATTGACCATCCTACACCTTGCTGCTAGATACAGTGGGACCTGCAGGTCTACGGGTGACAAATGTCATACCATTTTCGACGCCTGAAGAATTTCGTGTTTTATACTAGTCAATTAATCATGGTTATAACCTTATCACATTTTTACCTTAATTAAAAAATTGGTTTTAAGGTAGTTAGTACTTCAGTAGCTATTTTATACAACACTACTGTACATATTCATTTTTTCATTACATTCATATAGTGATATTCTCATATTGAGAAATGCAAAGTCTTTACTAATAAAGATAGTCATAAACTTGGAAAAACATACATTTTTACGAGAGAACAAACATACAAAATAGTCGGGTCATGGTAGAAGTCTACTCTCCATTTTAGTAGAAAATATAGGATTTTCTAGGAAGTATACAATCATTTACATCAAAACACTTACAAACATTTTCTTTGAAATAGATGCAAACTTTTGACACTAAAATACTTATGGACTTACCAACTTAAATGCTAATCTACTCTTTCAAAATAACTTGTATTCTCAGGTCATCAGTAGACAGGTACATATGGACATTTTTGGGAAGACAGAGTGGGATCAAGACTCGTCTTTCATTTTGATATATAATTTTTAGTGTCTTACAACTATACACAGATCACACATGTATAAACTATATTATTAATGCAATGGATAATGTTGTTGCTTGTTTTACTATTGTGCATTTTTATGATACTGTACATGATATCCTCCATCCCTGAAGATTTCCGCCATTCTAGTTTGGGGGTGTGATAGATTGGTATCAGAGCTTTGTTTATAGTGAACTGAGTATATCAACCCATACAAGATATACAACTATAAACATATCGGGATTAAAACACACTGACCAAGAGTTTATACTTTTAGAATCATAAAATATTTTACTAAAAGCATACATACATGCATTCATACTAGGATCAGTGTCATACCAGAGTAGAACAAAAGTATTTCGGTTGTTGAACAACACAAGTAGGCTTGGGGACATATAATCAGTTCTAGGATGGATATAGCTTGATTAACTATATCTACCCGAGAAGTGATTAGCATGTGCCTAGGAATGGTTGTGATGTTGTAACAAGTCTAAAACCTTACCAACTCCACCACAATGGAACTCTAGAACATAACATAAACTTAAAATACTATAGGAGTATTTTGTGGTACTATAATTACTTATGTGAAAACTAAAAAGGTCTTTACTAGTGGGTCTATAGTTGCTGAGTGGATACGTTTAGGTTATATATGACTAAGATGTTATAGACTTAGAATCTATGATCTTCGCTTTACTTCTTGTTCCTTGTTTGGTTGTGGACTTAGAGTTGGGTCACTTATTCAAAGGTGTATTCTATCTTAACTTGTGTATAGCTGGTATGCACTACGAAAGTATAGATGTAACTGGTAAGGATCATCTTACAATTATCTTTAGTAGTACGTCTATTATATGTTTCTTACACCCTTTTCTCTCTTAGATAACATGGCTGGATTCCATCTACCTGGTGACCCGTACTTTCCCAATCAAGAGATCGGTGGATGGCTTGAAGCTGAACCCGAGGATGAGGACCTGGTAGTCCCAGCAGAAGAAGACCCCGAGGAGAGTTCTGATGAAGAGAATGAGGAGGAAGTGCAAGAAAACTAAAAAGGTCTTTACTAGTGGGTCTATAGTTGCTGAGTGGATATGCTTAGGTTATATATGACTAAGATGTTATAGACATAGAATCTATGATCTTCACTTTACTTCTTGTTACTTGTTTGGTTGTGGACTTAGAGTTGGGTCACTTATTCAAAGGCCTATTCTATCTTAAGTTGTGTATAGTTGGTATGCACTACGAAAGTATAGATGTAACTGGTGAGGATCATCTTACAATTATCTTTAGTAGTACATCTATTATATGTTTCTTACACCCTTTTTCTCGCTTAGATAACATGGATGGATTCCATCTACCTGGTGACCCGCACTTTCCCAATCAAGATATCGGTGGATGGCTTGAAGTTGAACCCGAGGATGAGAACCCGGTGGTCCCAGCAGAAGAAGACCCCGAGGAGAGTTCTGATAAAGAGAATGAGGAGGAAGTGCAAGAAGACTCTGACTCAGACCCCAAGGTCTATAATCCACCCTAAGTTGCTCAAAATCCTAACCCTCGTCCGGTTTTTCAAGGCCCGACGCCTCTATGGGCAGTGAACTTGGGAAGGTTGAGCCACGATCAGGGACAACCACATCCTTACAATGGGGACCAAAGCTTCTACAACCTGAATGAGGGAGGCTCAACAGAAAGAGTCCTTCTTATCTTGGTTCGTCGTGTTGCTCGTAATGTTGAGCAGGGAAGAGAAAACTTCGACCAAGTCATGGAGATCTGTGCTAACTCCAGAGTCAACACAGTTCGCCTCCGTCATCTGACCGGTGATCAGGACTTAGAAAGGACTCACACTAACGCCCTACAGGTAGATCTGAATGTCTGACAATCTGAAGTAAGGGATCTTCGTCAGAACCCGGTGGCACTACAAAGGTATGTGTCGGAAACAGAACAATAGTTGGCCGGATCTCGGGCTGAATCAATTACCAACCAGAACAACCCTCCTCGCGAGTAGAGCCTACTCTACTCTCTCTTTTGTATATAGACTAGGTCTATGTATAGACTCTAGTATTAACTTCCTGCTTATGTTAAGACCTTGAACTTTCAGTCTATTAGGTCTTTGTGCTGTCAAAATTTTCTCATTTCTGGTATAATGTAAGACCTACTCCAAGTTCAATTGTCCCGAACTTATTGCATCTGTAATACCAATGATATTGACAGACATCTAATCCGATGGGGAAATCTTTGTCCAAATGCTTTCATCTTCTATTTGTTGGATCTCTATTACAAGTTCATTCACATCTATTGTTGAACTACTAGGATTTAGTTCATGGATCACTCTCACTATTCTCACTATTGAACTCTTACTATTATCTACATCTTTGTAAACTTATAGTTGAAAGATGCCTCCACATAGAATAACAATACACAATCCTCCGATAACTCAAACTCAACCTAGCACCTCCTCCTCAATATGATTCTGCAGTCCTGCATGCTGCAGTCGTTGTGGTTATTATGGCAACCCTAACTCAATTCAAACTAGCGGTACTAGCGGAGGTGGGACGGGTGTTAACTCGACCCAAGGTGACAGTCATGGACACCCTAGGGAGTGTTCGTACAAAGACTTCACCAACTGCAAACCTAGAACCTTTAACAAGATTGGGGGAATAATTTCCTTATCGCAATGGTTTGAGAAAACTGAACCAATCTTTGACATCTGCTCCTGCCCGGAAGGAAGCAAAGTAAAATTTGCTGCCTGCACCTTCTCGGACAGAGCCCTCACATGGTGGAATAGCCATATCAAGTCACTTACACTTATAGTGGCTAAGTGTGATGGGATAGGAAGCTTTGAAGGAGCTGATGAGGAGTACTTCCCGAGAGGCGAAGTTCAGAAACTTGAATAGGAACTCTGGAGCCTAACCATGAAGGGATCCGACATAGTAGCCTTCATTGTTAGGTTCAATGATCTAGTGGCTCTATGTCCAGGGATGGTCCCTACTGAGGGGAAGAAGATCGAGAGGTACATTTGGGGGCTGGTACCTCCATTTCAGGGGAATGTATTAGCTTCGAATGTAACAACCCAAATCCAGCAGCACCAAGAAAGGAAAGGAAAATCCTAAGTCAATGAGTCAACTCGTCGATTCAAAGGAAGCACTTAATGAGTCGGATCAAGTTCCGTGTTAGGGGTCTAAGTGGCCGACTCGACGAGTCGGGGGTACCGACTCAGTGAGTCTGGTCTAGTTTGGAAAACCCTAAAATCAGGACTTGATGCCCTATTTAAGCATCTTATTTCCCTCCCCTCAGCCTCATTTACAGCCTCCGGTGTACAAACCCTCACCCACGAAACCCTAGTGTCCCTCTTGAGTTTGTGAGCCATTTATGAGTGATTTTGGAAGCCCTTGAAGCCTAGAATAAGAAGAAGGAGATTGAAGGTTCAAGGAGAAGGTTATAGATCCTGGGATTTCATTTCATTCTCATCACTTTGTGGTGATCAAGCTTTTATCTTGCCTTGTAGATTCTTAAATCTCCTTATGGTCACTTTTGTGGGGTTTTTTCCCAAGAAACTTGATCCTTGGGATTTCGATGTCCCAATCTTGGATCTCTTCTGATCTGGAGTCCTTAATGGTTGTGAACGCATAAAGGTGCAAACTTTATGCCATTAAAGTCCCATGGAACCCTAGGGAAGTTTATTATGGTCTCTTAAGCACCAAAAGGCCATGCATGGAAGGAAATGTGGAATCTTTGCATGTTCATGAAGCATCTAGGGTCTAGATCTGAACTTGTATGTCTTAGATTGAAGTATTGGTGGCTGGTGGACCAAGATCTAGGTCCTAAGAAGTTATGGTTTGAGTTATTACCATCTTATGAGGGTGTTAGAGGGTAAAGTTGGAAACTTTACCCTTGTATGGACATTTTCAAGGTTTATGTGAAGTATGAAGCTTGGATTTGAATTATAAAGGATTAATACATTAAGTTAGTCCATCAGACTGAAGGACTCGGCGAGTCCAAGGAGGGACTCGACGAGTTGGAGTGGGTTATCCCAAGTTGGTTTGCGTTAGAACTCGGTGAGTCAGAGGAATGAATCGACGAGTTAAATAGGTTTATCACAAGTCTGGTTAGCCAGGGAACTCGGCGAGTCAGAGGCTGACTCAGTGAGATGGTTAAGGATTTCTATGATATGGGTTTTAGGACTCGACGAGTTGAAGGAGGAACTCAGCGAGTTGAGTCAACTCAGAATGTTGACTTTGACCATTGACTGTTGACTTTGAACTTTGACCAGAGTTGACTTATTTTGATTTCTGGAGGGCATTTTGGGACAAAGTGTTATGTTGGTATTGGTAGCTCGGGAGTTAGGGGAGCAGCAGTTCGGGAATGGCCAGATAGCAGCTAGAAGGATATCAGTAGGGTTTCAGTAGTGCAAGGTGAGTCTCCTCACTATGTGAATGGGTCTAAGGCCATAATGTCGGCCCATGTAGTTATGAGTAAGAAGACCCGGGGGTTATCCCTAGCCACTATATGCTAGTATGATATTTTGGAACAAGGTCTGATGTCGGGCGGGTGCCTAAGAAATGTTTGCATGTTAGATTATACATGTTGTCTATGTGATACTTGTATATGCCTGGTATGGAGGTCAGTGTGGGCGAGGTCCTGTATCTCATCACTAGCAGAGTATAGACGAGGTTCCGTATCTCATTAGTAGCAGAGTAGGGGTGAGGCCCGAGATTGGGGAATATGAGTGTGGGCGGGGGCCCGTATCTCACTAACAGCAGGAGCTTGGATAGGGTTCCATGGCTCATCCATAGCAAGACAGAGGCGGGGCCCAAGATAGGAAAGTCCTTAGAACAGGAATACATAGGGTATGTTTAGTTTACGTGTTATGTGCAATGGTTATATGTTCGTAAATGTTTAGCGGGCGGGGCCTAAGAGAAACATATATGTATACCGAGCAAGGCTCGAAGCCAGACGGGGCCTGGGGTCAGGCAGGGCTTGATGTCAGATTCGTCCGGAGTCGGCCTGGGCCTGATGTAGCGGGCGAGGCACTATGCTTGCAGTATGTGATTATGTATGGTATGTGGTAGCTTAGGGGACTCACTAAGCTTCGTGCTTACGGTTTTTAGTTTTGGTTTCAGGTACTTCCGGTAGCGGAGGGAAGAGCTCGGGGTGATCGCATGACGCACACCATTGTTTATTTAGCCTGAGATGTTTTACTCTGATAAAATAAATATATTTTGGAAAGGATACTTTGAATTATTAATATGTTTTATGTATGACTTAATAAGCATGGTTTGCTTAATGCTTTTAAACATGAAATTTTTGGTCATGATTTTTGGGATGTTACAAGTTGGTATCAGAGCCTTGGTTTGAGGGATTCAGGCACACTCTCTGGTGTGTTTGAACTCAAACTGAGGACTTGGTATGAATGTTTTAAAAAAGGAAATTGTTTTTATAAAAGAACTTCAGAAAAGTAAAGAAATTTTGAAAATAGAAAATAACTTGGAAAAAGAGAAAAGAATTTGAAAGACAAAAGAACTTTGAAAAGAGAAAAGGGTGTGGTGCATGCAATCAGCCGAGCTCAAGTAAGTACCCCAAATTACCCATATATATTATGTTATGTTATGATATTCTTATGATATTTGCATGCTACATTAGGACTAAGGATGTAGGAAGGATGCGTTATGTGCCTGTTATATGTGTATGAGTTTTATGAATTGCATGCTAGTATAGATTCCTGAGTAGGAAATAGAACAGTTGATTGGATTATGTGGTTAGTTGTTTCCCATTGTCTGAATGTTGCTTGCTTTGTTCTTGGTGGGACTCTTAGTAATGTGAGCTATCTATTAAGTGAATATGCTAAGTTACATGTGGTACAGGCTGGATAATCTCAGAGTGATAGATTTGACCCTATTGCGCAACTCTCATATTAGTCTAACCGTTCTAGGGATGAGTCTTTTACTCGAAGGATTATCTGATCTTTGTTGCATGTGGCTATGTTCATAAGGTAGCTAGTTGACATTACTGTGAAGTTCTTCAGTGGATGAGGACAGAGTGAGTTGGAGGATACCCTACGCAAGCCTAGGATGAGATTAGTGCTGAGAGCAGTGTTAGTAGAAGCGACTTGGTGGAGTTGAGGCAATTCTTAAGGAAAGTATGGATAGATGTGGAAGGTAGTATGGACCTATACTACTGAAAGTAGAGGATCCGTACTTGATTCAAGAAGGGTCGAGATGAGACGAGGAAATTCGTAGTACGTGTGTGATCCCTCGTCAGTGAGGAATATTCAGATGGGTGTTATGATATGTTTGCAGCCTGGTGACGCTACGAAATAGATCAGTGGGTGGTGCGGCGTTGGGGAGGGATCGGGCTCGGGTTCAGGAGCCAAACAGCTCGAGGAGCAGATGAGAGAGTTTGTATCAGTTGAGGTTACACGCAATATATTGGACCAGACTCCTTTGATCTTCGGTACAATCAAGGAATGGATTTTGGAGCTTTTGGGTAGCCACCTCGGGGCCCATCAGGGGCCCAATGCTTATGGATCTTTGCAATCTGTCGGAAGGGAGGATTCCATTATTAGCTCTTGTCATCAGGGATCAGGTGGGTTATGGACCTTGTCTCCTGGAGAGGCCATTACATGATTGGATCGCTATGGAGGTTTCGCGAGCCGTACGTGAGGAGTTGCCTGGCATTATTGAGCATGTTATTGGCAGAGTATCCGCTACGTTTCAGGGTCAGACAACGACTGTTTAGACGGTTGATGGGACAGACGAGATCACTCAGGAGCTAGAGATTGACCTGGAGTAAAAGAGGAAGAGGAAACCAGATGAGGTTCAGTTGTCCATAGGTTCGGGTAAGAGACCCAAAAGATCAGATTCGAGATCGAGAGACTTTCAGAGCCGCAGTCGCGAAGGCAAGCGCGGCAGGACGCACGACGGTGCATCTAGGAGCAGCAGTGATGGTGATTTAGGTTGTTTCAAGTGCGAGCAGATCAGTCATTTTAGCAGAGATTTTACTGTTACCATCTCTCTAGAATCAGACATGGTATGCTTCCATTGCAGTCAGCGGGGCTACAAGAATGCCCATGTCCGAGTTAGCTTCCAGTAGGATAGGCGAGGGCTCCTGCCCCTGTGACTTTGCGAATCACCGGCGGTCGTCGGGCTCGGGCAAAGGAACCTACGGCACAGAGCAGGGCGTTCCAGATGTCTATAGTGGAGACACGTGTAGCACCGGACCTTGCAAGTGCGTATCTTTTGATTTCATGTAAGTTTTTATTCATGACTTTATTGTTATAGTACTACATCGGTATGGTTATGGTTATTTCGGAATTTAGTGGCCTATTTGTGATTGAGTTATATGCCATCTGGATGCCATGGATGTTAGAGTAGTAGTTCGTAGATGTTTCCCTTTAGAGCAGGTTTTCAGGATGCAGTCATTGTAGCAATTGTGGCTGGGGCTCGAGAGGTGTTCTATTAGTCTTCAAGAGTGGTTCCATTTAGGTATTGGTGTTCTGGTTCCCTAGCAGTGATGAGCGTTGGATTTGTCAACAAATTGGTTATAGGATGGTAGGAAGGATTGGGAATCCTTTCCAAGTAGTGAGCTGTAAGGATCTAGTTGAATCAAAGTAGGGGAGAACCTTCCGAGTAGTCAGGATCAGGAGTAAGTACAAAATTGGGATGAGTGTGCATCCTTGAGGAGAAGGAAAGCAGCCCAAGTGGTTGGTTGGATTGAGGAGCACGTGAGCTGAGAGTTTGGGAAACTTCTCGACGTTGAGTTCGTATATTCATGATTAGTTGATGGCTAGTTTGGGAAACCAGGTCAGAGGATCGCCAGCAGGACTCGAGTGAGTCAGGATGAAGATTATGTGAACGTCCAGCATGGGATGCTTTCAGAGTAGTAGTCAGTGGTAGAGACAACATGGAGAGTGTGGTAAGACTGCCAGATAGCCACAATGTTCGTTAGTAGCCAGTCAGAGGAGTGTGGCCGAGGAACCGTATCTCCTAGTTAGTCGAGTTTGGGAGAGGCCCGTATCTCCTTATTAGCATGATAGAAATTAGGAAATGGTAGTTCATTGAGATTCTAGTATGAAATTGGTGTTGGATAAGGTTTCTAAGTCCATAACTTTATTTGGTATATACTTGACCTAACCCGGCATGACCCATTTGGGTTGCACTTCACCCGAACTATTTATGGTCAAACCTTTTAGAATGGTATGTTTATGATTTGTTAATATATTATAAGTTATAATATATTAATATGAAATCATATTATTTTAATTAGTATTGATTATAAATTAATTTAGAATTAATTTGGTGATAAAAAGGTGACTAATTAAATATGGGCTTTTGTATTTATATAAGTGTGGGCTAATACTTATATGAAATGGGTTTGGCATACATGGGAGTCCATGGAGCTTTTAACCCATGGATCCTTGGAAAGGAAGAGTCATGGGTATTAGGGTTTACATGGATGTAACTCTAATCCTACACACTATATAAAGGAGCTTGTGATGCTTGAAATGGCACTAGTTGTGTGTGTAAAAGGTGGTGGCTGATCTCCATAAGTAAGCATACACTCTCATAAGTTTTTTTTTTCCAAGTTTGTGGTGATTTGTGATTTCCATTTGAGGCATCCACATTATTGGTGCTAGGCTCTCAAACTCCAAGGAATCAACTCACAATTGAAAGGTATGTAATTCTTCTAGCCATTATGTTTAATATTCCCCATGCCATGCTAGATAGGTTATGAACCTTTGAAAAAAAAGTTGCATGTATTCATAGTAAAACATAGATCCAAGGTTTTAAGGTTGCATTAACACCATAGGAGTGTTAGATTGCTCAAAACCCAACAGTGGTATCAGAGCCAGGTTTGTTTTCTTGAATACTTGATGCAAACTGTTGAAAAGTCGCAAAATTGAGTTGTCTTGGCAATGGACTCGCCGAGTCCATTCGGGACTCGACGAGTCCAAGCACAAATTCATCGTACTCGTCGAGTAGGTTCGTGCACTCGATGAGTAGGAGACACAGAATGCAGTTTTTCGACTTTTGCTGCTGGAAATGGACTAGAAACATTACCCTAAACTATTTTGATATTTTAAAACCTGTTTGAAATGGTGTAATGGTTGTTCTAATCCATTTACAAGGGCTAATATCAAAATTCCATATTTATATGTGTTCATATGTTCTTGAAATTTTGATATGAAGATTCATGTTCTTATGAATTATTGTTAGATCATAGGAATTACTTGCTAAATTTTTAATGATTAATTCTTGATCAACTATGTGCTTTATTGGAATCCATAATTTGTCCTCAAGTTATGGAGTTCCAAAGGTCACCTCTTTTAATGAGCATTTAAACACATAAGTTACATAAAAATGAAGAGTCTTTACTTTTATGAACCCTTAACTCATAAGTTATGAAATGAAAAGTTTTGAAGAGTTTCAAAGCTTGACCTCAAGTTTTGGAATTTGTAAAGACACACACTCTTTAAATTCCAACCCTTAGGATTTTAAAAGTTAAAATTCAACCCTTATACTATTATAAGATTAATGGTTAATATTTATATATATGTATAAGATCAAGTCGCTTTACAGTTAGTAGGATTCATTCACGAAGCCGGTCTACAAGGGGGTATAAGGTTGTTGCCTATAATATGGTAGCTTAATGAGTGTTCACTCTCACCTATCGCTTCCTTGATCGGTGGAGGGTCGTTAGCCGAACGGGTAGGACAATGACTTTAATTTTCATTAAAAGTATAATGATTATTATAAAGTAACTAAATGTTTTAGTAATTCCTAAACTTAGTTACTTTAGGAAAATGTGAAAATGGTGCTAACCCATGAAATTCACACTTTGTACCTTACCAAGTCGTTGGTGGAGCGTGTGTGGTTAACCGGCACACTAACTTGGACTAGTAAGGATGAAAAAGGGTGACTTAGTGTTTATCATAGATCGGTGGAGCATATGTGGTTAACCGGCACATCGATTAGGTGATAATATTAAGTGTACCAAGTGAATTTGCATGGTTATTCACACCTTGTTTTGTGATCCTCGGCATCCCAGTCACAAAACTTGAAGGGCACACTTGAGAATTAAACAAGCCATTGAAAAGTTCAATGAATTTCAAAAGAATCTAGGAATTTCAAACCAATTAACCTAATAATTCATTTCGTTTTCATGGTGGAAATGGGTGAATCGTAATTCACCTACCTTCAAATAGGTTGTAGATTAGATTACGACATCCCTATTCTAAGTTATAATATATTATGTTGGGTCCTAGCCTCAATATTACATTTGGGTGTCTTATTAAGGACTATATATATCAAATCTAAACATGTCTTTCTTCTTTTCAAATGTCTTCCAACAATGCTTCGGGTTCTAACCCTACTGGCTCCTTCTCTCTCATGAACCATTGTAGGAGAGTCATCTTCGATGGTTCCAACTTTATGGATTAGATCCGGAACATTAGGATGGTCACTCGTTACGAGGACAATGAATATGTCCTCGACAAGGAGCTTAAGGATCTTGAGCCGACTGCAACTCCTGAGGAGCTCCTTGCATATGAGGTACATGAAAGAGATGCTACAAAAATGGCATGCATCATGATGGCCACTATGATAGTCAAGCTCCAAAAGTCCTATGAGGACTACTATCCTTTTGAGATGCACCAGGATTTGATGGACCACTACCATCAGAGTGATCGTCAAGAGCGATATGAAATCATCTCCTCCATGAAAACAACCCAAATGAAGGATGGTGAACCCATCATGGACCACATGCAGAAAATGCAAAGGTATTTGGACCGTTTGCATAAATTGAATGTGAACTTCCCTGAGGAGTTGGCAATTGGAATCATTTTGCACTCCTTACATTCGTGTTATGATCAATTCTGCATGACATACCACATGAACAAGGAGGAAGTCACACTCAGCAAGCTTCAAGGACTTCTAAAGACCGCCGAAAGTGGTCTTAAAGGTAAGTCGGTTGTTACTACTCCTACTCCTACAACTACTCCTGTTTTGGCTATCGGGCAAGGCAAAGAGAAGAAGAGGAAGACCCATTTGAAGGGTACCAAGGGAAAGTCTCTTGATGGCTCCTTATCAAGTGGAACCAAAGGTGGTTCTACTACTCCTTCTGCCATCCCTAAGGATGTTGAATGCTTCTATTGCCAGAATAAGGGGCACTAGAAGCAAAACTGCCCAAAGTACTTGCAGGATGTAAAGGATAGGAAAGTGAAACCACCCCATGCAGGTATTTACACCATATTGTCTAATAACTCATCATATTCTAATTCTTTGGTCCTTGATACAGGTTGTGGTATGCACATATGTTGTGATTTGAAGGGCCTAAGAAGAAGTGAGGATGTGGAGCATGGGAAGATAAACTTAATAATGGAGAATAGGAAGATTACACCTATTACCAAGATTGGAGTTTATACTTTGTTGCTTAGTAGTGGGTTAAAGTTAGATTTGAATAAATGTGTTTACTCATCCGAAATGGCGAGGAATATTATTTCCTTTCATAGTTTGTAGAAACAAGGGTTTACCTTTTCTTTTGATAATGAAATTGGTAGTATTAATGTTTTCTTTAATAATGTTCTTTATTTTAAAGCATTACCTTGTGATTGTGTGTATGAAACTGTGTTGGTTGTAGATAACCTAGAAAATAATGTGTTATGTATTGATTCTTATACTAGCTTGGATAAAGTATCATTGTGACGTTGTCGTTTTGGACATGTAAACAAGAAACACATAAGCCAACTCCAAAAGGATGGTGTCTTTGAGTCATTTGACCTAAAGTCAGATGATAGTTGTGAATCTTGTTTTCTTGGAAAAATGACAAAATCACCCTTCACTGGTTCTTGTGAAAGGGTTGAGGGTTTGTTGGACCTTATACACACCAATGTATGTGGACCCTTCAAAACCACCACAAGGGATGCTAATCGCTAATACCTGACTTTTACTGATGATTATAGTAGATATGGTTATGTATACTTAATCCAGCATAATTCAGAAACTTTTGATAGGTTTAAAGAGTTTAAATAGGAAGTAGAAAATCAACTGGGCAGGAATGTTAAGATGCTTCGATCTGATCGTGATGGTGAGTATCTTAGCACAGAGTTCCTCGACTATCTTAAGGAGTGTGGGATTGTCTCACAATTGACACCTCCCAGGACACCATAATTGAATGGTGTGGCTGAGAGGCGTAATCGGACCTTGTTGGACATGGTTTGCTCTATGATGAGTCGAGTTTCGCTACCAATCTCTTTTTGGGGGTATGACTTAGAGACTGTCGCCGATATCCTTAACCTGGTCCCTATAAAGAAGGTTGCCAAAACACCTCATGAGATGTGGACTGGGAAAGTTCCCAACATGGACCACATCAAGATTTGGGGTTGCGAGGCTTTTGTGAGACGCGAGACTCACGATAAGATCGAACCTCAAAGTGAGAGGTATATTTTCGTCGACTACCCACAAAAATCCTTTGGTTACCTCTTCTACAAACCCAGTGAGAATGTGGTCATCGTGGCAAGGAGAGGAGTCTTTTGTGAAAGAGAGTTCTTGAGCCAAGGAAACAGTGGGAGGAAAATTGACCTTGAAGAACTTCAAAAGTCAAGTGGTGAAGGAACCTCAAATCCTAGCAATCAACCAGAGGAGGAAACTCCTGTTGATCCGACTAACGAGTCTGTACCTCTGAGGCATTCCACGAGAGTTAGGAATACACCTGAGGATTACTATGGTTTCCATATTACTGCGGAAGGTGACACTCTTATCAGTAATAGTACACTGGTAAATCTAGATGAGCCTAACAGCTACACGGAAGCCATGACAGGCTCTATAGCTGCTAAATGGAAAGAGGCTATGGACAGCGAGATACAGTCCATGTATGAAAATCAAGTTTGGAACATGGTTGACAATGTACCAGGTCGTAAGATAGTTGGGTGCAAGTGGATCTTCAAGATGAAAACCGACATGGATGGTAATGTACACACTTATAGACCCAGTGAGACCTTTTTCCAGTAGCAAAGAATAAATCTATTAGGGTTATGTTAGCCATCTTGCATTTCATGACTATAAAATATGGCAAATGGATGTCAAAACCGCTTTCCTTAAAGGGAAGTTGGCTGAGGATGTTTACATGAGTCAGCCAGAGGGTTTTGTCAGTACAGAGCACCCAAATAGAGTGTGTAAGCTTGAGAAATCCATCTATGGATTGAAACAAGCACCTCGCAGATGGAATCTTTGTTTCGATGAGAAAGCCAAAGAGTTTGGTTTTTCAAGAAGCGAAGATGAGTCTTGTGTTTTTGTCAAAGCTAGTGGGGGTATAGTTAGCTTCTTAGTGATGTATGTGGATGACATACTGCTCATAGGAAATGACATCCCAACTTTGCAGGAAGTGAAGTCCTGGCTGGGAAGTGTTTTGCTATGAAGGACCTTGGAGAAGCTGCCTATATGCTAGGGATAAGGATATTAAGATACAGGAGTAAAAGACTAATTGGACTTAGTGAAAGTACCTACTTGGATAAGGTGTTGAAAAGGTTCAACATGAAGAATTCCAAGAAAGGAGAATTACCGATCCAAAGTAATGCCAAACTGAGCAAGACTCAGAGCCCGAGTACAAAGGATGAGATAGCAGAGATGAGTCGATTGCCATATGCTTCTGTTGGTTGCTCGATCATGTATGTTATGACTTGCACCTGCCCTTATGTTGCCTTTGCTTTGATCATGGTCAGCAGATATCAGGGGAACCTTGCCAAGGCTTATTAGACTGCGGTAAAGAATATTCTCTAGTACCTACGAAGGACTAAGGATTGGATTCTTACCCTTGGTGGGAGTGATGACTTCAGAGTAGTAGGGTATAGTGATGCTAGTTTCCAGACTGATAGGGATAACTTCCGTTCTCAGTCGGGCTGGGTCTTTATCTTAAATGGAGGGGCAATCACTTGGAAGAGTTCCAAGCAGGAGATGGTAGCTGATTCGACCTGTGAATCAGAGTACATAGCAACAAGTGAAGCGGCAAAGGAGGCGATATGGCTGAAGAACTTCATCAGAGACCTTGGAGTTGTACCAGCTATCCAGGAGCCTATGGAAATTTTCTATGACAACAATAGTGCGGTTTCCTTAGGCAAGGAACCGATTGATCATGGCAGATCCAGACACAAGATAAAAGAAGGACTCCTCGTGGCAAAGAGGGTATCATCAGAAGAGAATCCTACAGATCCCCTTATGAAGGGACTGATGAGGGTTAGGCACTAACAACATGCGAGATGGATAGGGCTGAAGGATGATATTAGTTTTACAGATTAGATAGCTATTTATGAAACTTGTAAAATGTAATCGATATTTGATGATGAATAAAAGGTGTATTTATTTATGAGTAAGGTGTTACTATCTTTGTCAATTATTTACTATTGTTTCAGCTTTGCATGTTTTGACTTCCAGAATAAATTACTTTATTCAAACTTCCGCAGTCGGTCATACGTCGAAAGTAGGTATGAATTAAGACTGTCATGAATTGGGCTTGTAGATGACTAAAAGTGTTTAGCCATAGCAATGGTTGCTACAACATTCATGAGTGCTCATAAGTTATGAGTATTGGAATAAACCCATGCTCACTAGTATCACTTCATGGAATTTATCTCGAGTGATCGTGAGACGGTAATATAATATAAGTCTTCAAACCTAGAGATATGACTTGTTGCCTATGAGTTGGTTATACATTGATTGTACGTAAACACATTGGTAACTCAATGATATAAAATGTGCCTTTGTGTATAATTCAACAAGTAGTAGAACAAGCATATGAGTCGAAGTTTATCTGTTCCATCTTGGATTAGAAGCGATATCTGGGCCCGTCGATGATTTTGTGTTGATTGATGTACCGGGACCGGTCAGAACTAAGTTGATGTGTTCAATTAATTTCTATATCAAACAAATTGGGAAATCGAGAAACAAACTGTTGGACAATAAGTAAGACATTGTTCCATGTATTTGTCCGACTGATATTCAGAATAGAGGATTATATGATCATTTATCTAAAATGGCGCTTCATAGTTCAACAGAGTATCGAGATCTACGATTGTCGATTGGTTCCTAAAGTAATATAGGCAAATATTTTCATTAGACTTACCCAAGTGGGAGACTGTTGGATAAGGTGTCCAAGTGCATAACTTTATTTGGTATATACTTGACCCGACCCGACATGGTCTATTTGGGTTGCACTTCACCCAAAATATTTATGGTTAAACCTTTGAGAATAATATGGTTGTGATTTGTTAATATATTATAAGTTATAATATATTAATATGAAATCATATTATTTTAATTAGTATTGATCATAAATTAATTTAGAATTAATTTGGTGATAAAAAAGGTGACTAACTAAATATGGGCTCTTGTATATATATAAGTGTGGGCTAATACTCATCTGGAATGGGTTTGACATACATGGGAGTCCATGGAGCTTTTAACCCATGGGACCTTGGAAAGGAAGAGTCATGGGTATTAGGGTTTACATGGATGTAACCCTAATCCTCCATATTATATAAAGGAGCTTGTGATGCTTGAAATGGCACTAGTTGTGTGTGTAAAAGGTGGTGGCTGATTTCCATAAGCAATCATACACTCTCATAAGGTTTTTTTTTCCAAGTTTGTGGTGATTTGTGATTTCCATTTGAGCATCCACATTATTAGTGCTAGGCTCTCAAACTCCAAGGAATCAACTCACAATTGAAAGGTATGTAATTCTTCTAGCCATTATGTTTAATGTTCCCCATGCCATGCTAGATAGGTTATGAACCTTGGAAAAACAAAGTTGCATGTATTCATAGTAAAACATAGATCCAAGGTTTTAGAGTTGCATGAACACCTTAGGATTGTTAGATTGCTCAAAACCCAACAGTTGGCATGCATAGTCCTAGAGGGGTGAGACCCTGGGAGAGGCCGCTCCATGATATAGTTGGGTGAGACCCGTGGGCGAGGCTCGTATGTTGGTAGCAGTGTAGTTGGGACCTGGTAGAGATATTAGGGTCAGGTTAGGGGATTAAGGATCCCAGAGCTTATAGAGTTAGAGTGGCAAGGTAGACAGAACAATTTTAGACATCCAAAGTTTCCTTCGGGAGTCGCTGGGAGCGACTGAGCGATTGAGCCTGGGTTCAGCAACCGGTGGGATTCCGGTAACCCAGTTATTGGCAGATTAGATGGGAACAGGGTGGTCTTGGTTTATCCGGAAGGCAGATAAGAAACAACAGAACTTTCTGGCAGGGGTGGTATTGATAAGAGAAGCTTGGTGTGGGACAACTAGTTTACCGAGAAGTGCTACGCCTCTCACAGTAGGGTTAAATAATATCATAGGGAAGGGTTTAACCCTGTTGCGTAGCTCTCGTATGAGTCTAACCATTACAGGGATGAATCTTTTACTCGAATGATTATCTAATCCATTCGCTGGGACGGGTTTTCAGCACCAGGATATAGTAAGAGGAAGCATTTAGTGGGTATCAGTGAAGTAACCTGCACTGGGAGTGGCTGGAGGTGTAGATACAGTGAAGGGTATATCCTTCATAGAGATAGAGGAGGTTGTTGCTTATGGAAAGTTGCCTTGGGAAGGCTAGTCAACGTGCAAGGAAAAAGGGATGAACCCCTAGGATGACAAGCATAAGTACTCAGGGAGTACCGAAAGGATTGTCGTTTGGGTAAGAGTCGTGTTCTCATGATTGTTGGTGATTAGAGTGCTTTAGAGGTTTTTATCTTCAAGGACTAGTTTTAGCTGAATGACCGAGCGGAAGGTCAATGGAAGTGATTCCGCGAGGATCAGACCAAGTATGAGATATATTCACCGGGCAGGAATGTTGTGAGAAGATTGCAAGATAGTTCGCCGTAGCGGACTTCGAGGACGAAGTCTAGTATAAGTGGGGGAGAGTTATAACACCCCTAATCCAGCAGCACCAAGAAAGGAAAGGAAAACCCTAAGTCAATGAGTCAACTCGTCGAGTCCAAGGAAGAACTCGACGAGTCGGAGCGAGTTCCGTGTCGGGGGTCTAAGTGGTCGACTCGGCGAGTTTGGTTTGGGTTGGAAAACCATAAAATCAGGACTTGGTGCCCTATTTAAGCATCTTATTCCCCTCCCCTCAGCCTCATTTACAACCTCCAGTGTGCAAACCCTCACCCACGAAATCCTAGTGTTCCTTTTGAGTGTGTGAGCCATTTATGATTGATTTTGGAAGCTCTAAGGAGATTGAAGGTTGAAGGAGAAGGTTATAGATCCAAGGATTTCATTTCATTCTCATCACTTTGTGGTAATCAAGATTCTATCTTGCCTTATAGTTTCTTAGATCTCTTTATGGTCACTTTTGTGGGGTTTTTGTCCAAGAAACTTGATCCTTGGGATTTGGACGTCCCAAGGTTGAATCTCTTCAGATCTGGAGTCCTTAATGGTTGTGAAGGCATAAAGGTGCAAACTTTATGCCATTAAAGTCTCATGCAACCCTAGGGAAGGTTATTATGGTCTCTTAAGCTCCAAAAGGCCATGCATGAAAGGAAAGGTGGAATCTTTGCGTGTTCATGAAGCATCTAAGGTGTAGATTTGAACTTGTATGCCTTAGATTAAAGTATTGGTGGCTTGTAGACCAAGATCTAGGTCCTAAGAAGTTAGGGTTTGAATTAATACCATCTTATGAGGATGTTAGCGAGTAAAGTTGGAAACTTTACCATTGAATGGACATTTCCAGGGTTTATGTGAAGTATGAAGCTTGGATCTGAATTATAGAGGCTTAATACATTAAGTTAGTGCATCAGACTGAAGGAATGGCGAGTCTAGGGAGGGACTCAACGAGTCGGAGTGGGTTACCCCAAGTTGGTTCACGTTAGGCAAGTCACATGAATGAATCGACGAGTTAACTCGGTTTATCACAAGTCTGGTTAGCCAGGGAACTCGGCGAGTCAGGGGCTAACTCAGCAAGATGGTTCAGGATTTCTATGATATGGCTTTTAGGACACGACGAGTTGAAGGAGGAACTCGGCGAGTTGAGTCAACTCAGAATGTTGACTTTGACCATTGACTGTTGACTTTGAACTTTGACCAGAGTTGACTTATTTTGACTTCTGGAGGGCATTTTGGGACTAAGTGTTATGTTGGTATTGGTAGCTCGAGGAGCTAGGGGAGCAGTAGTTCGGGAATTGCCAGATAGCTGGCAGAAGGATATCAATTGGGTTTCAGCAGTGCGAGGTGAGTCTCCTTACTGTGTGAATGGGTCTAAGGCCACAATACCGGCCCATGTAGTTATGAGTAGGAAGACCCGGGGTTTAGCCCTAGGCACTGTATGCTAGTATGATATTCCGGACCAAGGTTTGATGTCTGGTTGGTGCCCAAGGAATGTTTGCATGTTAGATTATACTTATTGTCTATGTGATGCTTGTATATGCCTGATAGGTAAGTGAGTGTGGGCGAGGTCCCGTATCTTATCATTAGCAGAGTATGGACGGGGTTCCGAATCTTATTAGTAGCAGAGCAGGGCCGAGGCCCATGATGGGGGAAGGTGAGTGTGGGCGGGGGCCCGTATCTCCCTAACAGAAGGAGCTTGGACGGGGTTCCATGGCTCATCCGTAGCAGGACAGTGTCGGTGCACAAGATAGGCAAGCACTTTGAACAGGAATGCATAGGGTATGTTTAGGTTATGTGTTATGTGTTGTGGTTATATGTTTGTAAATGTTTAGCGGGTGGGGCCCAGAGACAAACGGGGTGTAAGAGAGACAGATCTGTATACCGAGCGTGGGTCAAAGCCAGGCGGGGCTTCATGCCGGATTCGTCCGGAGTCGGGCGGGGCCCAATGTAGCGGACGAGGCCCTATGCTTACAATATGTGATTACGTATGGTATGTAGTAGGTTAAGGGACTCACTAAGCTTCGTGCTTATGATTTTCAGTTTTGGTCTCAGGTACTTTCGGTAGTGGAGGGAAGAGCTCGGGGTGATCGCATGGCACACACCATTGTTTATTTAGCCTAGGAAGTTTTAGTCTGATAAAATAAATATGTTTTGGAAAGGATACTTTGAATTATTAAGATGTTTTATGTATGAATTAATAACCATGGTTTGCTTAATGGTTTTAAAAATGAAATTTATGGTCATGATTTTTGGGATGTTACATCGAACCCCACTACCTTCGACAGTGCCAAACAATTGGCACAACGGCTCATCGATCATGGAGTCTGCACACCCACAACAACCCATGTTGTCTCAGAACTAGCCAAAACAGCCGAAAACAAACGGAAGTTTTGGGAAAAGAAGAAGAACAACACGACGCAAAAACTCTGTTAAGAAAAAGAAATCGTGGCTGTTCATGCCGCAACAGCACCTGCTGCCACTGCGCCGGTGAAATAGTATGCTGGGAGTTTGCCAAAATGCAACAAGTGCAACTTCCACCACAACGGACCCAGCCGGGAAATGCAGTGTGCGAACTGCAACAGGAAAGGGCATACCACTCGTTTCTGCAAAGCTATGGATAGACCAATCACCCAGGTCCCTGGCGTTGGAGTAGGCCAGGCATACTATGGGTGTGGTGAGGTTGGTCACTACAAGAGGAACTGCCCGAAAGTAGGGAATGTTGATGGGGTGGGCAGAGTCTTGGCGATAGGCCATGAGAAAGCGGTAGCAGACCCTACAGTGGTCATTAGTACGTTTCTCCTCGATAACTCTTATGCATGCATACTTACTTAAACAACAACCACGAGCACTAAAAGAAACGTTCACTGTAGAAATGGCTATCGAAAAGACTGAGAGCACTAGCAATATATACACAGGATGTACCCTATCTCTAGATAGTCGTTCATTTCCAATCGACCTCATGCCTATCTCAATTAAAAGTTTCGATGTCATTATCGACATGGATTGGTTGAGTCTACATCATGCTGACATCATGTGTTTTGAGAAGGCCTTTTTGTCTGAATCTACCGAATAGCGAAACCCTAGTTATCCATGGCGACAAACCAGGCACGAACCTTCGAATTATCTCAAGTATACAAGCCCAGAAGTACTTACGAAAGGAATATCATGTGTTCCTTGCTCATGTAGTTGATATAAGCCAAGAGGCGAAAGACATAAAGAACATCCTAGAAGTATGCGACTTTCCCAACGTGTTTCCCGAAGAACTACCAAGATTACCACCACAACGTCAAGTCGAGTTCAGAATCGACTTAGTTCCAGGAGCTACCCGTGTAGCCAAATCGCCTTATCGACTAGCACCAGCTGAGACACAGGAACTATTCGGTCAATTAAACGAACTTCTCAACAAATGATTTACCAGACCAAGCTTCTTACCTTGGAGAGCATCGGTCTTGTTCGTAAAGAAAACAGACGGATTGTTCCGTATGTGCATCGACTATCAAGAGCTAAACAAACTAACCATTAAGAAGCGATACCCTCTACCACGTATAGACGACCTGTTCGACCAACTGCAAGGGGCAAACTACTTTTCAAAGATTGATCTAAGATCTAGGTATCACCAGTTACGAGTCTTAGAGGAAGATGTTCCCAAAACAGACTTCCGAACTCGTTATGGACACTATGAGTTTGTAGTGATGCCATTCAGATTAACTAATGCGCCCGCAGTGCTCATAGACTTAATGAACCGGGTGTGCCGTCCTTACTTAGATCAGTTCGTCATTGTATTCATCGATGACATACTTATCAACTCTCGTATTAAGGAGGAGCATATTCAACATCTACGACAGATCTTAGAAACACTACGAGCGGAGAAACTCTATGTGAAGTTCTCAAAGTGCGAATATTGGATTCAAAGAGTCAAATTCTTGGGTCACGTGGTTAGCGAAGAGGGAATTCACGTGGACCCTTCCAAAATAAAGGCCATTGAGAACTGGTCAACACCAAAGATGCCTACAAAAATTTGTCAATTTTTAGGCCTCGTTGGCTACTATCACAGGTTTATTCAGAACTACATTGACCCAGAAAGGTGCGGCCTTTGACTGGGAAGAGAAACAAGAGAATGCATTCCAAACGCTGAAGTGATCCTTATGTAGTGCACCAATATTATCCCTCCAAGAAGGGATAGAAGATTTTGCGGTTTACTGCAATGCATCCAACCAAGGTATTGGTTGTGTTCTTATGCAACGAGGAAAGGTCATCGCATATACCTCAAGACAGCTTAAGAAGCACGAAGTCAACTACACTACACACGATCTTGAGTTAGGAGCAGTGGTATTTACTCTGAAGATCTAGAGACACTACCCGTACGGTACGAAAAGCACTACCATTACAGACCCAAAAAGCCTTCAACATATACTCGACCAGAAGGAGCTCAACATGACACAACGACGGTGGGTCAAGCTACTCAATGACTACGAATGTGTAATTCGTTATCATCCCGATAAAGCCAACATAGTAGCTGACGCCCTAAGTCGGAAAGAATACTCAGGTCGTAGAGTCAAGGCATTGACTATGACAATCCATTCACATCCGTCCACACAAATTAAGGAGGCTCAGCTAGAAGCCTTAAACCCTAAAAATGTGGCAGATGAATCCCTTAGAGGGATCGATAAGAACTTAGAAGTCAAGGTGACGGAACCTTATACCTCATGGATCGGATATGGACACCGAAACTAGGTGGTTTCAGAGACGTTGTCATGAATGAAGCGCACAATACTCGATATTCCATTCACCCAAGTTCAGATAAGATGTATTTGGATCTCAAACAGTTATACTGGTGGGCTAACATGAAAGCAAAAATTGCTACCTGCGTGGGCAAGTGCCTTACTTGTGCCAAGGTTATGGTCGAATACCAAAAATCCTCAGGTTTACTAAAACAACCGGAGATACCTGAGTGGATATGGGAGCGGATTACAATGGACTTCATAACCAAGTTTTCCAAGACAATGGGTGGTCTCGATACCATTTGGGTGATCGTTGACCGGTGAACCAAGTCCACACACTTCGTACCGATCAAAGAGACCGACAAGACGGAGAAACTGACAAGAACATACATTAAGGAAATTATACGACTGCTTGGTGTTCCAATATCTATCATCTCCGATAGAGATAGTAGATTAGCTTCAAAATTCAAGCAGTCACTACAAAAGTCCTTGGGAACAAGGCTGCAAATTAATATAGCCTACCATCCGCAAATCGACGGACAAAGTGTCACACCCCCAAACCGGAACGGCGGAAACGTTCGGGGGCGAAGGACGTCATGCTTAGTATCACAACCCATGCATCATAGTAATAAAAGAAACAAACAACCATTGCATTAATATTAAAGTGTTCACAAAGTATGTGATTCACTAAAGATTGACTCCAAAAGTAAATAACAAAACAAGATATGAAGCTACTATGCTCCATCTTCTGAATCCCTGAGCACCTACCTGTCTACTAGTTTCTTGAGAATAAAAGTTATTTTGAAAGAGTAGATCAACATTTAAGCTGGTGAGTTCATAAGTATTTTAGTTATGGAAAGTATAATGTGTGTTCTTTTTAGAAAAGTTCATCTGTTCCTCTAGAAAATCCTATATTTTCTGATGTGATGAATGATAAGTAAAAATGACTCTACAATTCCTTCTATGAGTACTAAGCCCTAAGCCCACAACCAAACAAGGAACAGGAAATGAGGTGGAAGCCACACATCCCATTGTTTGTTAGATCTTCATTGTATACAACCATGTCGTATTCATTTGGTACTTACGGAGTTAACAAGGGTTCACCGTCCGAAGCTCGTTCACAGTCCAAAGCCGTTCACGGCCTCGTTCACGGTCCGAGGTCATGGTCCTTTTCACGGCTGTGAAGCTTCTCAATTCCTTATGCTTTTCTCTTCCAAACTCTAACACACTTCGTTACATGGTTTTGAACTTGTAAACCAATAATCCATCTAATTTAAGATAATGGAAGGAATAAGTTTGACCAAAGTTGACTTAACGAGAATAAAATTTTTAGGTTGTGACATCATCCCCCGTTAGATAGAATTTCTTCCCGAAATTAGCGTTCTTAGCAGTGCTCTTAGGGTCATGATCCTCTGAGTGGTAGAATATCCACTCATAGACCTAGGCGACTTTTCCCTAACGCTCATGATAGGATTCATACCTAGTCCATCTATCATCATCTTGTGTATACAAGTCGTATATAATTAAGATAAGTAAGACGGTCGGATGTGCGACTCTGCCCCAGGTCCACAACCAAACAAGGAATAGGAGATACGGCGGAAACACACATACTAAATCTGCATAATCATAATTATATACCACCCTCGCGTTTGATGGGTTTTAGCCATAAGAACATCCTATGTGCTCATACAAACCCTAATGCTTGGATCTAGGTTTCTCTATTGTACATGCAATTTATCCAAGACTATAAACCCTAGATCTAGCATATGATAATCAGTATAACATATTACTAGGGTTTAGATCATACCTTGATTGTTATGTAGCAATAACAATCACAAATCCTCCTTGTATTGACTTTAGAAAGCTTAGAGTCACAAGTGTCACTCCTCTAATGGCTCACAAGCACCAAGAGCAATAGGATGAAGAAGACAAGAGAAGGAGGCTCTAAAAAATGTGTGGAAACCCTAAAAGGAAGCTTGTCCACGTTTTTGGAGCATAAGGGCTCTATATATAGTGAGGCTATTAGGGTTATCTAACAAGGAAACCTAATTTGGATGCTTAAGCCCTAAGCAACCCATAGACTCCTTTTCTTAAAGGCCTTGGACGATTTCTAATGGGTTTCCACATAGAATTAGTCCAACCTTATAATATATGGCAATCCATAGCCCAATTGCAATTATCTTATAATTACAATTCTAGTCCCTTAAGTTTAATTAATCTCTTTTAGTCACAAACTTAATTCTTATTAATTCTTGACTAATATTAATTAAACAATATGATTTCTCCTTTAATATATTATTCCCATAATATATTAATAAATCATATTTAATCCTTTCTCTCCATAATTCATCCTATCAAGTTGCTTTGGTGAAGGCAACCCAAAAGGACCATGCACCATCGGGTCAAGTACATACCAAAATAGTTATGGACTTAGACACTAATCCAACAGCGTTTACACTTAACAATGATAAGTGGGTTGTATTCATCCTTAGCCTTTGTGCTTGAACTTGATCTATTAGATGAGTGGTAGTTCGGGAAGGTCAGTTGAGTATATGGCGGCAAGGTTTCGGAGGGCATGGTACTCCTCGCATGAGTACTTCGGGCTCAAGAATATGATGGAGACAATTCTAAGGTCTGGGTCGGGCTATCGTTACGAATAACGAGGGTTTCGTTAATCAGTCGGTTAAGGCAAAGGAATTTCTAAACACATGAACTTAGTATGGTGAGGACCACACCAATCCATGACGAAAGACGACTACAGACTCCTTATAGGAACAAATGTTAGGTCGATTTGAAAGAAACGTTTGTTTTACGATGGTGTATCCTGAGTGTGCTCGACAATGTATTATGTGTAGACTTTCTAGTGCCTTCAGTTTTCTCCTTGATATTACCACTATCACAAATCGTACCGCGATAAGTGGGTATTAACATTGAAAGTGATTTGATAACTAGTGTTGATACTTTATATTATGATCCTCCTCGGTACCTCTATGATCACTTGGCATATACAAGTTGTGTATAAATAAGATGAATAAGACGGTCGACTGAGTGACTCTGCCATAAATCCACAACCAAACAAGGAACAGGAAATGAGGCTGAATCACTCACTCTAACCCTACAAAATCTTAGTTATACATAACCCTGATGTATATACTAAGCCATCATAGCTCACCTGTACGTATCTTTAGTTCTCTTACGAATGTTGTGACTTGTTTGAGTAAGTAATTTATAACTACTTTTTAATTTCCCTAATTTTAATAAATTTTAATTTTTAAAGTAAATTTATTTGGAAGACCCACAAAAAATCTCAAAAGAGGGGTTCCTCGTTGCTCCCTTATGTCTTGTCGTTAGATTCCTCCTTCTCCTCCGTCATTTTTCTTTGTTGGGCAGTCTTTCTTGACATGTCCCATTTCACCACATGCATGGCATACTTGAACTATACCAGCATCGGTGGTTGAAGTGATGTGTTGAGTCAGAGTTTCACATAAGCGATCTCCTTCGTCATTTCTCTATGTTGGACATTCCCTCTTGAAGTGTCTAGATTTTCCGTACTTGTAACAAGCCTTGTTTACTTGGGAGATTGGTCGTGTCGGTGCCCCGCAGAAACAGGAAGTGTGGCCCTTCCTACGCCAATTCGTGCACTGCATCTCCCGGCAAGCTCCGGTGTGGTGGTAGTTACATTTGTTGCACTTTGGAAGATTTCCAACATATCGATTGACAGGGGTTTTTGTGGCAGATGTAGCGCCAGATGTGGCGACTGCTGTTGTGACTGCAGGGTAGTTACGGGCTGTCGTCTTTTGGTAGGACCTTGAGCTGACTTTTTCCCCTTTTTTGTCCCAGAACATTCGTTTCTTATTCTTAGGTTTGTGGTATGGAGTGTCCTTATCAACTAACACTCGTTGGTTCTCTTGATTGTTACTGCGATTAGCATAATCAGCGCTGCTTCTGCTTTCGCAGGCGTTGTTAGCATTGAACTGTGCCATGACGGCTGTCACGGTGGCTGTGACCACAGCCTGAAAAGTATCGGAGTTTATCTGCAAAATTGGTGCCTTGCCTGTTGGTTGGTTTCGTCCTCATGAAGACATGATGTTGTTGCATGGCGAAGAATGATCTCGTGGGTAATGATACTCATTGCTAGTTGTATACCACCAAATCAACTATACTTAACAATTTCACGCTTTGTTGGACTATTCCCAATGTTTCTAACAACATTCCTGAGACGTGTCCATGGTCGTGAGTAGGAGTAGGTATTGTACGAGTGATATTTAAACTAAGGTATCCATGTTTCCTAGTGTATCCTGTTTTGACTTTCACAGAGTTCTGGAAAAAAGTTCATAATGAGAGTCTATATGAAATAAACTTTATGAATCGGAAGTCGCTATCCTCGAATGAATTTCTGTGAATTGAATATTTGTTACTGGCTGCACGAAAAATAAATAATTCCAACACATAGTGTGAGTAGTGTATTGACTAGCTCACTAAGTCATTTTAGGTTATTAATTATTGGTGTGACGCAAAAGATGTTTGGTTCCTTCAGCTGATCCTTCCTTGGAAAACTCCTCTTGAATCTCTTCTCGTGCGGGAATGGAAGTGTCTAAAGAATCTATGAGATTTATTGAAACATTTATGGGGTGATCCTTACGGGTCCTCCTAAAATTGCGCAATATATACAAGTTGTATATAGTTAAAGATTAAATAGCCCTTCAAATAAGTGATCCTACTCTAAAACCAAAACCAAACAAGGAACATGAAGTAAAGCATAGATCACAAATTCTAAGTCTATAAAACCTCAATTATATAAAACATTGGGAGTATACACTCCGGAATTATAGACCTACCAATAAGGGTCTTTTTAAATTTTCACATATGTTAGTTATAGTGTCTAAAATACTCCCAAAGTATTTTAATGGTATGAACTTGGTAAGTTCTAAACTTGTTGTTATCTTATAGTATCATAAAATACTCCTATAGTATTTTAACTTTATGTTCTGATCTAGAAATCCCTTGTGTATAGAGTTAGGTAAGTTTAAAGACTGTTGCAACACCACATCACTCCAAAACACATGTTGGTCGTATCTCAAATAAATATAGTTGATCAGGCTATATTGATCCCAGATACGATTACATAACTGTCCAGGTTTGACCGCAATGTCCAACCTTTAAATACTTCTGTTTTGTTCTTCCTGTGATACTTGTTCTAGTATGTATATATGTATAAGCATGTATGTATACTTTTATAAAATATTATTATATTTTAAAAATATAATTTTTGTCAGAGCACTTCGGCCCCATTATATTTATAGTTGTATATCTTTTATATGTTGATATACTTAGTTCACTATAAACAATGCTCTGATACCAATCTGTCACACCCCAAACCGGAACGGCGGAAATGTTCGGGGGCGGAGGACGTCATGCTTAGTATCACAACACATGCATCATAGTAATTAAAGAAACAAACAACCATTGCATTAATATTAAAGTGTTCACAAAGTATGTGATTCGCAAAAGATTGACTCCAAAAGTGAATAACAAAACAAGACATGAAGCTACTATGCTCCATCTTCTGAATCCCTGAGCACCTACCTGTCTACTAGTTTTCTAAGAATACAAGTTATTTTGAAAGAGTAGATCAACATTTAAGCTAGTGAGTGCATAAGTATTTTAGTTATGAAAAGTATACTATAAGTTCTTTTTAGAAAAGTTCGCTTGTTCCTCTAGAAAATCCTATATTTTCTGATGTGATGAATGATAAGTAAAAATGACTCTACAATTTCTTCTATGAGTACTAAATGGATACAAGTTATATACAATTTAGAGTAAACAGACAATCGATTATGTGAATCTGCCCTACGCCCACAACCAAACAAGGAACAGGAAATGAGGCAGAAGTCACACATCCCATTGTTTGTTAGATATTCATTGTATACAACCCTGGCGTATTCATTTGGTACTTACGGAGTAAACTGTAATAGTTCTTTTATATTTGAAGAAAATATTCCTTAAGAAAATCATATATTTCCTTTAGTAAAATGGTAACAACAATAGTTTCTTCTATAATCACTTAGTTTATACTAGTTATATATAATCTAATATCGAACGGACAATTAAATGTATGAATCTGCCCTAAGTCCACAACCAAACAAGGAACAGGAAGTAAGGTGGAAAACACACATCCAACTGCCTGTCGGATATTAATTATATATAACCCAGATGTATAAATTAAGGTATTATAGAAGTAACCACTAAAGCTCCTTTAAGTTATACTGGTTTAATCATGCGAATCAAACCTTTTATAGATAAGTTTCTAGTTTATCTTACTTAATGATCTATCCGAAAAGTATGTTTTTGAATTAGAAAATGGTATACTGAATTAGTATGTTATGACCTGACCCATACCTGTTACTCCTTATGATTACTTGGTGTATACATGATATATATATATAGCTAAGATCGAATAGATAGTTGATGTGTGTGAAACGAACTAGTTTTAATCCTACTAATTTAGACACAAAATAAACACACGAAAGTGAGTGTACCTATCGATTAGTAATATAGTTCAAGCAAGTAGGGTATCGAACACAGGGAATGGTAAACACTTAAAATAAATGCTAATATTATCTAAATAAAACAGGTAATAGAAAGGGGGTTTCTCTAGTTTTGCAAGACTAGAAACTTACCAACTAATACTTAGACTACTTAACTAAAAACTAGATAAGCAAAGATTCAACAAAATTCAATAACGAAGGGAACTTCTGTTTAGTTCAACTCAATTGATCCTATGGTTGATATTATGGTAATAGTGCAATGGATTAATTCTTCTATTGGCTACCGATTCAAGTGATTAGATTCACGTTCGCTGCACTAATCCTTAGAGAACAAACTTACTCAAACAGTGGCCAGTTTTCTAATTTAATTCAATTCACTAGGTTATTTATTTTGGTTTATTTAGACTTGTAATGGTTAACTAATTTGGTCCTTTAGTTAACCTCTTGCTGATGGTCATCACACAAGCTCACACATGATTTTACCTATTTTTCTATTAATTCTAGTTTTACAGTCGCTAATCCTAGCCATATAATAAAGTGGTCACATAAATTATATGAGGTAGCAATTAAGAGATGTTCATACAGCTTAATTATCTTCCTAATAACAGAAAAATAGTTATCATTCACACATAAGGTTCTTTAACAAGCTAAAATCAACAAAATCACCAATATTAAATCAATCCCACCATAAAATCAAACCATAATCACAAAATCATCTATCCTAAACAGAAGTTATGAGTTTTTAGCTCATATCTACAACAAATAACAAACTAAAAACATAATCTAATGATTGAAACATGGTTTATGCAAAAGATTAAGATAAAAGTAGTGTGTTATTGCCTTTGATCTTCTTCCAAATTGATATCTAAGTTGAGATCTCGAAAACCACAGTTTCTAAGAACCCTTCTGGCCTCCAAAAATTGTCCTAAACTTCCCTCATTCGTTAGGGTTCAAATGAGAAGCGTTTATATATATATATATATATATATATATATATATATATATATATATATATATATATATATATATATATATATATATATATATATATATATATATATATATATATATATATATATATATATATATATATATTATGAAAACAACGGCTACTCGGCGAGTCCAGTGACCTACTCACCGAGTCCATCACTTAAAATCCCGTGTGCGGCAAGGCAAAGTCAAGAATCGCGAAACGTCTGACCGACTCGTCAAGTTAATGGCCTACTTGTTGAGTCCGTTTGGAATCAGAATTTTCTCAAAACACAAAAGTCGTCCGAAATTATGTCTAGTTTTCAGAACATTTTAAATCTCGTCAATCAGAGTTACGGTTCATGAGATATGACCAAAACACTGACAAGGGGTGAAGCTGTCCAGCAACATCCTTCTTTCTTCAAAATCCAATATCCAAGCTTCCAATCGCTAGTTCTGCTTCCTTTTCCTTTCGAGCATGTCTTTATTGCTGAAAAATGAAATTCTAAACTAATTAAGCACCTTTTGTTCATTAAATGAGACAAAAACAACATAAAGTATTAAGATAATGTATGAATTATATGACTAAATATGCTCATATCAAAATACCCCACACTTGACTTTTGCTTACCCCCAAGCAAAACTGAATTTTAACATACCAATATCACATGCGACAATCCCAATCGAACCCATCCATTATGCCTAGACCACAACACATGCATTTGTGTCTAAAATTTTCCTAATAACCCTCCATACCCCAAATACTCACAATCCTCATAAACATTCGCCCACTTTTTCCGAATAATGCTCATTTTATGCATCCCTCCAAATCCATCCTCAGAAAACCTCTTAACCTCAAGGTATTTTTAGTTGAGCAGTCCAAGCATACATAATCTAGACAATTACAACTTTTCGATACCACTATGGAGCTCTTTGGAATTCTTCACTTTATTGATAATTGTTCTTTGATTTCTTTGAATTCACCACCTTCGTTGTTTGATTTTTGGTAACTTTTTGAATCTTCAGAATTTTGATCTTTTGATCATCACTTTGACTGCTCCAAAATTCTTACAACTTTTTCTTGTAATTCTTTCTCTTTTTTTAACATGTAACTCACTTTTTCTTTTCAAAACCTACATGCTTAGGCAAGGGCGCTCAACTTCAACCCTTATTGGTTAGCGAAAATAATTTTCCTGGATACATTTCTGGTACACGATGCTAAACATATTGCATCCTTCAAACTAAGCGAGGTCGTGTTTTTGTCCCATGATTTGACTGGAATAAGGAAGCCACAAATGCACTAGAACGTATATAGGCTCAACCAAACATTTGGGTCTTCATGCAATCATCAACTTAACACTAGCACAGAATCCTAATTGCTTTACCAAAATTTTCTAAATTAGCCCTAGTAATGTTAATGCAAAAATTTCAAAATTTATCATAAATTAAATAAAATTTTAACTAATATAACCAACCCCTACCCCACACTTAATTTATGCAATGTCTCCATTGCATATTATGCATAATAAAGAACAATAAAATAAAGAGGAAATTGGAACAAACTCCCCTGGGATAGTAGTGCGAAGTTGATATTTCATCTTTAAGCTCCATCTCCAATTGACTTTAGACATGGGAACGACTCATCCATGTCTTGGGTGTCAAAATCTCGTGTGGTATAGCTCCAATTATAAGGGAAAAATTCTTGGAAATGCTCGGAAAATGATCTCCAAAGAAAAGAACCAATGCCCATATCAAATGTCATCAAATCTTCAGCTCAAAAGTAAGAAGAATGAGCGACTCATCGAGTAAGTATGTAGACTCGCCGAGTTGAAGCGTAAATGGCAGAAGAATCATGAATTTTCACATGGACTCGGCGAGTCCATAAGATGCACTCGGCGAGTAGACCACTGTGTGACAAAAATTTTATTCTGCCCAAGTCCGTTTCTGATGTATGGGGGTTATATAAACTAATAATTTCCCTCATTTTTCTTTAGGTAATAAACACTCTATAACCCTTCTATCAATTGGACTCATAGCTTGACTCAAAACTTCGTTTCCTCTCTCGCCTAGACTCGATTTCTCGCTTTGTTAGCCTTGACTCTAGATCCTCACATGCATCATTACACTCAAACTAAAAAGATCAAAAAAAACCAAGTAATAAAAAAACATAAAAAAAATCCTAAATTATCCTTAAACACTAGAAGTTTAAAAAGAAAAAGAAAAGCAAACTCTAATGACGGGTTCCCTCCCACAAGAGCTTCTTTTTGTGCGAGTCTTTAGTTGGACTCTCAACTTAATAGACTTCCAATAAACTCAATGCCAATCCATCCGTTGCATTAAATATCTTCTTTGGTGGACCAATTTGTAAAATTTGGCTCTTTTCTTCAAAAATTGGCCAAACGAGCTTCTATTCATATAACCCAAGAATCTTGATATGGGTTGGAACCGGTTGGATACTAATCAAAAATGGATCGTGCTTCAGAACATTCTCCAAAGTTGGAGTCGTCACCCCATGCTTCGAAACACAAACCGAAAGAACAGGGGGCCACATCGTGGTAATGGTCAAACCACGGGTTGGTTCCTGCAATTCAGCTTGTTTTTGTTCTTCATCTGACCTCTCTGCTAGCAACCTTTCCAGCTCCTCCAAATCTCTTTCTGGATTAAATTCTACATCTTGTAACTTTAGCACTTGTGACTCAAATTGTTCTTGATCGTTAGACAAGATGTTATCTAACCATCTATCAAATTTCTTCAAATCTTCATCCGAGTCATACTCCTCATCTTCTTGCTCAAATTCTTGTACTACTTCCTCAAGAAAAGCATCAAAAGCATCGAGATTTGGAAGATACATAATAAAATAAAAAAAATAAAAATAAAAATTAAACTATATAAAAAAAATTAATCAACAAATAAAAAAAACAATAAGAATTATCAAATAAAATTAACTATTTAGAACCGTTCCCCGGCAATGGCGCAAAAAACTTGATGTGTGTCAAACGAACTAGTTTTAATCCTACTAACATAGACACAAAATAAACACACGAAAGGCAGTGTACCTATCGATTAGTAATATAGGTCAGACAAGTAGGGTATCGAACACAGGGAACGGTAAACAATTAAAATAAATGCTAATGTTATCTAAATAAAACAGGTAATAGAAAGGGGGTTTCTCTAGTTTTGCAAGACTAGAAACTTACCAACTAATACTTAGACTACTTAACTAAAAACTAGATAAGCAAAGATTCAACTAAATTCAATAACGAAGGGAACTTCTGTTTAGTTCAACTCAATTGATCCTATGGTTGATATTATGGTAATAGTGAAATGGATTAATTCTTCTATTGGCTACCGATTCAAGTGATTAGATTCACGTTCGCTGCACTAATCCTTATAGAACAAACTAACTCAAACAGTGGCCAATTGTCTAATTTAATTCAATTCACTAGGTTATTTATTCGGGTTAATTTAGACTTGTAATGGTTAACTAATTTGGTCCTTTAGTTAACCTCTTGTTGATGGTCATCACACAAGCTCACACATGATTTTACTTATTTTTCTATTAATGTTAGTTTTACAGTCGCTAATCCTAGCCATATAACAAAGTGGTCACATAAATTAAATGAGGAAGCAATTAAGAGATGTTCATACAACTTGATTATCTTCCTATTAATAGAAAAATAGTTATCATTCACACATAAGGTTCTTTAACAAGCTAAAATCAACAAAATCACCAATATTAAATCAATCCTACCATAAAATCAAACCATAATCACAAAATCATTTATCCTAAACAGAAGTTATGAGTTTTTAGCTCATATCTACAACAAATAACAAACTAAAAACATAATCTAATGATTGAAACATGGTTTATGCAAAAGATTAAGATAAAAGTAGTGTGTTATTGCCTTTGATCTTCTTACAAATTGATATCTAAGTTGAAACTCGAAAACCACAGCTTCTAAGAACCCTTTTGGCCTCCAAAAATCGTCCTAAACTTCCCTCATTCGTTAGGGTTCGAATGAGAAGCATTTATATATATATATATATATATATATATATATATATATATATATATATATATATATATATATATAATGAAAACAGAGGCTACTCGGCGAGTCCAGTGACCTACTCGCCGAGTCCATCACTTAAAATCCCGTGTGCGACAAGCCAAAGTCAAGAATCGCGAAACTTCTGACCAACTCGTCGAGTTGATGGCCTACTCGTCGAGTCCGTTTGGAATCAGCATTTTCTCAAAAGACGAAAGTCGTCCGAAATTGTGTCTAGTTTTCAGAACATTTTGAATCTCATCAATCGAAGTTACGGTTCATGAGATATGACGAAAACACTGACAAGGGGTCAAGCTGTCCAGCAACATCCTTCTTTCTTCAAAATCCAAGATCCAAGCTTCCAATCGCTAGTTCCGCTTCCTTTTCCTTTAGAGCATGTCTTTATTGCTGAAAAATGAAATTCTAAACTAATTAAGCACCTTTTGTTCATTAAATGAGACAAAAACAACATAAAGTATTAAGATAATGTATGAATTATATGACTAAATATGCCCATATCATTAGTAGACTATGTGAATCTGCTCTAAGCCTACAACCAAACAAGGAAAAAGAAATGAAGCAAAAAGAACACATCTTACTTCCTGTTGGATCCTATTAATATATATCCTTAATGTATCCACTAAGGAATCATAAAGTTAGCATTATAGGCCCACTTCTAACTGAATGTTCATGTTACTAGGAAGTTATGTGGAGTTGTTCTATTGGTTAGGAAGACTACTAGAAGTAATGAAATCTTGTAATCTAAACGCCTCAGTCGATACTGTTGTGAGTTTTATATATTGCAGTGTTTTATTTATTAGTGTCCGGTACTTTGTAGACGTACCCTTTTTAAATAAAATTCGGTACTTTGTAGATGTACCCCATATATAACCCGATACTTTGTAGATGTACCCCATATATAACCTGGTACTTTGTAGATGTATCCCATATATATCCTTATACCATGTGTATTATCATATATTTTTTTAAACAATGAGTTAATGATACATTCCCTTCCTAGGTTACTGGGAGTGTAAAGTATAAGTACGTGAATCATGTATTGTTCCTCTATTCTAGAATATAGTATGTACTGAATCCCTAAACTATACCTATTATAGTTTACTAGTATGTTTGCTTGAACTATTCCTGATTTGTAGAAAAGACTCAATTAGCTACTGAATTAAACGTGTACTTTAAAAATGGAGTTTTATAAACAACAAACTAACATCTTTTTAAAAGTGTTTTTGAATTGATTTGATCACTTACAAAAGAATAAGAAATCCTTTAATGTGATGGTTATCACAGGTAAATATTAACACAATTGAATTGTGTTTAACTTGTATTCCCCCCCCCCCCCCCCCCCCCCATAAAAGCATTTAAAACCATTTAAAAGATAGATTATAAGGGTATGAACTCACCTTATGTGGGTGATTCAATTGAAGATTCGAGTAAGGATGATAAGCTCCACGAATGAAGTCCCGAGGCACAAACGAATCCTAAATGACATATAATAATATATATTGGCATGTAATGAGTGAATCTAACTACAAAGGTGATTGGGAAACAACCTAGGATGCAAGAATAAATCATCAAAAGAGTGCTAGAAGCAAGTTAGGAGGCTGGAAAACGATCTCGGTTGGGCTTGAGGTGTTCACGGCCCAAATGATGAGTGGTTCACGACCTACTTGAGGTTCACGACCCAACGAAAGGATGGTTCACGACCTTGGGAGGGTTCACAGCCAAAAACTGGTGAAGAACACATGAAGATCTTGTTGTTTGGTGAGTGTTTGAAGGCTGTTTGATGTATTCCAAGAAGATGGTAACGAAAAGGGATGAAAAAAAGTGAAAGATGAAGTTCTTGTGCATGATACTTGAGAGAGATTTGAGAGGATCACGGCCAAGAGGTGAGAAAAGAAGATAAAATGCATCAAGCACTTATATATAGCGAAGGTGATTGTGGCCGAGGAGTTCATAGCCGCGAACCGAGGGTTCACGGTTTAAAGCTCGTTCACAGTCCGAAGCCATTCACGACCTCGTTCTGTAACATCCCAAAATTTGCAATAAATATTAATTTTCTTAAAACAACATAAATCATCCATTTAATATATTTTATTCAAATCAAATGAAGTACCAAACCCCAAGATCAATTATGTTTCCGAACATTATTAGTTATAATTCTGAAATTTAGGAAAAGACAACAAATTCAATATTAATTCAAAAACCCGCCTCAAGCCAGTGTGTACAATCATGCCCGACCATCCTGTGTACCTGAAATAGTAATTTTAAGGGAAAAGGGGGTAAGCACAAAGCTTAATGAATTCAACACATACATAGTATCATATCATATAGTCCTTACCCCTATATACGGACTCAAACGGTATCAAACACATAACAACACACGCATGTCAAAGAACGAATCAGTAACAGACATACTGCTACTAGGACACATTGGGTAGGCCCGATCCCCATTACTCAACGCATCGAGCGCTTGGGAGACATTGGCTAAGCCCGATCCCCGGTACCCAAACCCATTGGGACACATTGGCCATGCCCGATCCCCCGTGCTCAATTCGTAGAGCCTTTGGGACACATTAGTTATGTCCGATCCCCACTCGGATGAGCCGATTCCTACCATGCATAATCCTCAATACGTGAGGCAAACCACTAAACTCTACCCCGCCTAGTAATACCCACATAGATAATACAATACATAGCACACACGAGCTAATGTAAAGAAGATATAACACAACACGGTGTAGTGAGGAACTCACCTCTAAAAGAAAAGAAACCTACAAAGCAACCCGAAACTCACTCACAGCTGCTTGCTCTTCACACTTCCTATTAATAATAAATTGAGATGGTTTTAGTTATTAAATTGCCTTAATTATGAATATAACTAATGGGTAAATTTTATAGATTTCTACATAAAAATTAGGGTCTGTTCAGGACCTATTTTGCCCACCTTAATCTTTAAGTTTTTCAAAACTGTATCAGATGAAGCTAGATCATGTCCTTACATTTAAAAGTAGTACTTTCACACCTTCATACGATTTTTCTATGATTTATGACGAATTTTACAAAACTGTCTCGCATAACAGATCATTCCGAACCAGTTTGGATAAATAGTCATTTTTACCCTAGCTACAGGCATTTATGGATTTCGGTCAAAACTAATGAAATGTAGTACACTCCAAAATGAAACTTTGGGCACCAGTTTCGTCCAAAAATGATGTCTCTAGAATTAGTTATGATATTTACAAAAATGGTACAGAACAGTGGATTTTTCAGAAAGATAAAATTAGGGTTATGGTTCAATCCACTTAACCCATTAGGTCCCAAATTCAATTAAAACCTTCCAAGTCTGTAAAAAATAATCCCTAGGTCCTAAAGTAATTTTCGAATCAATGAGGAAGAAATCATACCTATGTTTTTGAGATTGAAAGCCCCATACAAGCCTTGCACCGAAAACGATTTCGACAATAACCCTAAAACTTCTTCCATGATCGACGACCTGTAACTCGTGCTCCAGATATTTAAACCCATATCACAACGGTCAAAACTTTTATCTTTTTCTTGGGAGGAGACACACCAAATTTCACGATGATCCAACGGTTAATTCTTCGGGGATCGTCCAAACACTGCTGTAAGGTCTTCAAAAATGGGAATTCCGAAAATTCTTCAACTTGGAGCCGTTTCCTTTTGCATGATCAAACTAGTGAGTGGATAGGGTTAAGTTTTATATTATTTTATGTTCCTCATTGGCTTACTTTGATCCCCATGCTTCAAAACATTTACACTTAGGTCCTCCTTTTTAACTCCTTAGCAAACATAACATTTTTTATTAATGTTATATCTTTTTAACCCCTCATATATACCTTGTACAAACTAATATGAATCCTTAAAATCATATTAATACTTTCAACACAAAAATAATAACACTTAACATTATAAATCTATTTATCCGATAATTAACGATTTTAAAGTATAAAACAAAAAAAATGGGGCGTTACACGTTCACGGTCTGAGGTCTTGGTCCTTTTCACGACTGCGAAACTTCTTAATTCCTTATGCTTTTCTCTTCCAAACTATAACACACTTAGTTACAAGGTTTAGAACTTGTAAACCAATAATCCATCTAATTTAAGATAATGGAGGGAATAAGTTTGACCAAATTTAACTTAACAAGAATAAAAAATTTCGGGTTGTGACACAAAGTGAGAGGACTATTCAAACTCTTGAAGATATGTAGCGAGCCTATGTGATTGACTTTGGAAAGGCATGGGATACTCATTTACCCCTTGTCGAGTTCTCATACAATAACAGTTAGCACACAAGCATAAATGCAGCTCCATTTAAATCCCCTCTGTGCTGGGCTGAAGTGGATGAAACGCAGTTAGCAAAAGGACAAGTTCCTGGCAGCACTCTCACGGGTCCGGAAATCATTCGAGAAACAATAAAGAAGATTGTTCAGATTCGTGAACGATTGAAAGCCTCTAGAGGCCGACAGAAAAACTACGCTGACAAGAGATAGAAACCTTTGAAATTTCAGGTTGGTGACATTGTTCTATTAAAGGTCTCACCCTGGTAGGGCATGATACGATTTGGAAAGCATGGGAAGCTAAATCCAAGGTATATAGGGCCTTTTGAGATTCTCGCAAGGATCGGCCCTGTAGTATACAAACTCAAACTACCTCAAGAACTTAGTAACGTACACCCTACCTTCAACGTATTGAACCTGAAAAAGTGCCTATCTGATGAGACTCTTGTTATCCCACTCGATGAAATCGAGATCAATGAGAGCCTCAACTTTGAGGAAGAACCAGTAGAAATCCTGGACAGCGAAGTCAAGCAAACGAAACAAAGTCGTATCCCGATAGTGAAGGTTCGCTGGAATGCAAAACGGGGACCCGAATTCACCTGGGAGCGGGAGGATCAAATGAAACTTAAATATCCTCATCTTTTCCCTTAGTCCATGTGCATTTATTAGTCTTAATTTCGAGACGAAATTCCCTTAAACTGGGGGATGATGTGACAACCCGATATTCCTATCTTGTAAAGTCAATCAAATCAATCAAAAGTAATACTTGTTTCTGTTACCTTTATATTGTGTTAAGGGTCCATTTGAGGGTTCTAAGTCTAGTACACTCAAGGGTTGAGTGTTAGGAAGTGTTAGCTTGAAATCAGTGAGTTGAAATCGAGCCAGGATCACCTCCAAAAGTAGTTCACGACCGCAAACTAGGTTCACGGTTGTGAACCCATCTTTGGGCCGAGAACTCATGCCATATATATGAGTTTTGGCTCATTTTCTCTTCACTTCTCATCTTTCAACCGTAAACTCCTCCTTTCTCTCTCAAGTATCATCCACAAAAAGGTCTCATTCATCTCAAAATCGTAAGTAACTCATCCCTTTCTTATGGTTTATGAGAAGTCCATTGCTTTCCATATTGATTCATCATCTTTTCATCAAGGATCTTCAAGTGTTCTTGGCTGTGAACCCTTCATAGGGCCGTGAACCTTCATCTTTGGTCGTGAACCCTTCATAGATTCAAGTTAGGGCCGTGAACACTTCAAGTGTTCTTCAACCGTGAACCACTCTAAGGCCGTGAACCCTCCTTGTTTGGTCGTGATCATCTTTCAGCCTCCCATTTTCAATTCTAACACTTCGTTGTAACTGTTCCCTAGATCTTAAGGTTGTTTGCTTTACACTTTATTTGTTATAAACACTAATTGTATGCCTATATATGTTATATATGTTAAGCAGGATCCGTTTGTGCTCGGGACTTCACTTGGCATACTTAGCATCCTATATCGATCTTTCATTTGAATCATTCACTACAAATGAGTTCATACTCCTACATTTACATTTACACTTTTAAATGCTTTTAAAATGCTTTTAGGTGTGGGGGGGGGGGGGGATACAAGTAGAATACAATACAAATGTGTTAACCATTTACATGTGAAAACAACAAACAAAATGATTTCTTATACTTAAAACTTGTTAAAACTCTTTTAAAACTATTATAAACTTCTTTTATATCAAATCATATTTGCCAATTTATTTACATATAAGTATGCTTTAACTGGCTTAGGACTATTGCTAGATACATTGACTCTTGTTCCTTGTTAGCTTGTGGGCTTAGGGTAGGATTACAAGTCTGATTGTCGGCTAAATCATAGTTATACTTATTAAATACATATATGAATATTAAACCCATCTTTCAGGAACATACTTAACTTAGTTGCTTATGGTGAGTGATTCAGTCTTTTCTACAAATCAGTAATAGTTCAAAGAAACATACTAATAAACTATAATAGGTATAATTTAGAGGATCACTACACACTATTTCTAAATAGAGAAACATACATGAGTCAGTACATTCATACCATTACTATACATTACAAAACATACTATAACTAGAACAAAAAGGAACATACATACAATAACTAGAACAGAAAGGAACATAAATACTATAACAAGAACAGAAAGGAACATACATACTATAATAAGAACAAGATAACAACAATGTGAGCCACTATTTCATGGCATAAAAATACACTTGCTGTGTCACGTTTGTAACCAGAGTCTCTTGGAGTGAGAGCGTGAGTTTGTTTATAGATCTATACAGGATTGACCATCCTTCACCTTGCTGCTAGCTATAGTGGGACCTGCAGGTCTACGGGTGACAAATGTCATACCATTTTTGACGCCTGAAGAATGTTGTGTTTTATACTAGTCAATCAAGCATGGTGATATCCTTATCACATTTTTACCTTAATTAACAAATTGGTTTTAAGGTAGTTAGTACTTCAGTAGTTATTTTATACAACACTACTGTACATCTTCATTTTTCCATTACATTCATACAATGATATTCTCATACTGAGAAATGCATACTCTTTACTAAAAAAGATAATCATAAACTTGGAAAAACATACATTTTTACACGAGAACAAACATACAAAACAGTCGGGTCTTGGTAGAAGACTACTTTCCATTTTAGTAGAAAATATAGGATTTTCTAGGAAGTATACAAACATTTACATCAAAACACTTACAAACATTTTCTTTGAAATAGATGCAACTTTTGACATTAAAATACTTATGAACTCACTATCTTAAATGTTGATCTACTCTTTCAAAATAACTTGTATTCTCAGGTCATCAGTAGACAGGTACATATGCACATGTTTTGGGAAAATGGAGCGGGATCAATACTCGCCTTTCATTTTGATATATAATTTTTAGTGTCTTACAACTATACACAGATCACACATGTACAAACTATATTATTAATGAAATGGATGATGTTGTTGCTTGTTTTACTATTGTGCATTGTTATGATACTGTACGTGACGTCCTCCGCCCCTGAACGTTTCCGCCGTTTCGGTTTACGGGTATGACACCTCCCAACAACGCTTCATTGGATGTTGTAATAATTGTAGACACTTATCACTCACTTCGATTGATCAGTCGACGTTGTAGCCAGCAACCACAGGTAGGGATGTCAACCCCGTATAGATTTATACATATGTATCTCACTCCAAAGATTAACAGTTATAGTAGTGTAGTATGTTAAGTGTTTGGACTCAACTAATGAATTTTGTCTCACTAAAAAGCCCTTAACTAAAAGCATGTGAATAGCACTCAGCCCAAACATAATTGTGATTAAGTCACTATGCATAATGAGTTTCATTGTATAAAGTTCATAAAAGGCAAGTATGCTTGGTATGTATGCAAAAGAAATACGATTGGGAACAGCCCCAAGGTCTATCGATGGTCTACTGGCTAGATTCGTGAGGAGAGGCAATCAACACAAAAGGCTATCGCCTCTTGTCGTTCATCGGGAAGAGAAATCGCCACCGGTGATTTACTTGTATGGAGAGGAGGATGAAGCGAGTACAAGTGGCTGTCATTGTTTTTCTGTAATGGTAGCGAAGGAATGATGATGGTGGGAGGTTGCTGTGAAGACGACAGTGGAAGCAGGGCAACAAATCTAGTTGTTGCCTTCGTCCTTCGGTTATCAGGTGAGAAACAGAGAGATCGAGGATGAGAATGTGAGGGGCCAAAAGGGGGCTTCCACCTCTGATGTTTGCTTCGGTCATACACCCACTTCGATGGTGGGTCTAAGATAGAAGAAGAACAGTAGGAATTATCTTTTTTTTTTTTAAATATTTGGTTGTTTTGGGCATAAATCAATGGAAGGTAATCGTGTTTGGTTTTGATGTTTTGACAGGGGAAAATGACGAAGAAAGAGAGAAAGGGAGTAGTGACACAACAAGCAAATGAAGGAGGGTACGGCTGTGGTCCGATCATTCGCTAACAAGAGAAGAAGGAATGAAGTAAAAAAAAAAGGGGGTAGAACGGGTGGGGTCTGATGCCTTTTTAACTGATGATCTAGCAAGGTAGAAATCGGGAGTGATAGTAGGTATCATTTATGGAGAGGTTTGAATGTATATTTTTCTTTTGTGTACTTTGAATGGGATTTAGAAGCAACAAGAAAATGATTTTCATTAGATTTTTGGGTTCGATTACTTGTGTTACAGAGAGATTGTTACATAAGAGATTGTGTGTACTAAGCATATCATTCTTACTTTCTTACTTGATGTGTCCGTGAAAAATGTGAGTGAATTTGATGGGTGATAAGGGTAGAGTGTGAAAGTGATTGTAATAGATCCAAATTTGATCTTCAAGGATTTTAGCAAGATTTACAATTCATTTTTGGTTGTATAAATACATGAGCCATAGAGTATGTGTGTAGTATTGGTTAAATTAAAATTTGAATGAAAATAATATATTTTGATTTGTTTTTTTTGCCCATATATATATATATATATATATATATATATATATATATATATATATATATATATATATATATATATATATATTTGGGCTAATGTCATAAAAACACTCAAGTTTTGAAGGTTTTGTCGGTTTTGCCCAAAGTTGAATTTTATGTCCGTTTTTACCCTAACATTTTCCAAAAAATGTTCGGTTTTACGTTTTTACCGGTGATAACAGGTTACTATTATATTAACTTCGCAAAAAACTCTTAAGTTTATAGTTTTTTTATGTTTTTACCCTTATGTTTATAATTTTTTTTACACTTTTACCATATGTATTTTTTTTTCATAATATACATATTCAAGCAGAAAAATCATATGAATATGTAGATTATGAAAAAAAATATACTTAGGGTAAAAGTGTAAAAAAAAATTATAAACTTAAGGGTAAAAAGGCAACAAAAAAAATGGTAAAATTAAGTATTTTTTTGCGAATTTAATATAATGGTAACTTAGAAACCTGTTATCACCGGTAAAAGGGTAAAACCGAACATTTTTCGAAAATGTTTGGGTAAAAACGGACATAAATTTCAACTTTGGGCAAAACCGACAAAAACTCTGAAAACTTGATGGTTTTTATGACATTAACCCTATATATTTGGTTAGATAATCCTATTTGTATACACATGTATGTAGATTTAAGACTTTCACAAATCATTTCGTGATAAATATAATCTTTTTTCTTTTTTCATGAGTTTGTTACTTAATTTGTGTAATATATATGTATATATATATATATATATATATATATATATATATATATATATATATAGAGAGAGAGAGAGAGAGAGAGAGAGATAGGTTCATATATTGATGAACAATTATTGTGTGGATCTAGGTTTAATATGAACCAACCATTTCAATAACATATATAAGAGTAATTTTGTAATCTTAACTATTAATATCCTTTTAAATAGGAAATCAACTTTTATTACCATTAAAAATAACCGATCAACATTTAAGACCAAACAATTTGATTCCCCAAATGCAATCCCGGGTGTTTCTTTCTTTCCCAGAACCTTTATATCATCGTTTTAATGGATTGGCCATGATCTTCTTCTCTCCATTTAAGAAACTCTAGATTCTTATGGGTTAAAGTAAAATTCCCCATGCCACTATTCACCTTGTACATCTCTTTCTCTAAAATTGTTGGTGACCATCTCTGTCTTTCTCCAAAATCTCCGGCGAGCAAATCCACCCACATGTCGAGACACCTACACACATAAACTCATCGTGTGTTGCTCATGATATATATTCGAGAACAGATCAGAAAGGTTCACGATGGTCAACACTAGAATCTTTAATTGCATCTGGCCAAGTCTTAATGAAAACTTATTGTAAAGGAAAATTATGTTTAATGGAACTACCCATCATTATCCATAACCAATTGTTTTCATCGCGACATGATCTTCTATTATAGTTCTTAATTTTTTTGATACTATAACAGAGGTACTTGAGGATTCCCATATGAAATTCAATCATATAACCTGGTACAAATCCAACAACATAGTGTCAATAGATTGAAAAAAAATTGATACTTACTTTCTGTATATGGATCTTCTTCAACCTCTAATTCCTGAAAAAAAAAATTGTTACACTAAGAACAAAAATTAACCCTAAATACCGATTCCATCGACTACCCTGTAACAAAAACACTATAATCCTTCAATTAACAACCGTTATTCTATTAGAACACAAAAAACAAAGTACATTCTAAAAGAACAATTCTACAAAAATACAATCCATTCGTTCAAAATTAGTATATTGAAATCCTTTTCAAATCATGAACTTGAGCTTTGACACATCATTCTTTCAGAATACTGTAATCCACAACATAGTGTGAATAGACTGAAAAAAGTCGATACTTACTTGTTGTATATGGATCTTCATCAACCTCCAATTCCTAAAAAAATATAATTGTTACACTAAGAACAAAAATTAACCCTAAATACTGATTCCATGGACTACCCTATAACAAAAAGACTATAATCCTTCAATTAACAACCTTTATTCTATTAGAACACACAAAAAAATACATTATAATAGAACAATTCTACAAAAATTCAATCCATTCGATCAGAATTAGTAAATTGAAATCCTTCTCAAATCATGAACTTGAGCTTCAACACATCATTCTTTCAGAATACTATAATCCACTTGTTTGTAAATACAGATCCTTTTTGTATCCTTAAAAGTCGAATATTTTTGTTTATATTCTACTAATTTAATCAATGTTTTGTGGTCGACCTCGATTCTTGGCAGATAGCTTTCGATTTGTTGCTCCCATAAACCGACTGTTCTTTGTTATCATGTGCGAGTTTAAGGGGTAAATAGGATCAGTTAACCTAAAAAATCCAGTGTTCCCTTAATTATTATTGATGTATAATTACATTCTTAACCTTTAGAATCCGTTTCATTAAATTTACTTTTTTTTTTTTTAATTTAATCATATTAATGCCTCACTTTCTAATAATAAGTAAAACTATTTGCTAACATTCAACCCTACATTCACACAATATATATCATGCACATTATAACTTAACCTTTTATATATATATATATATATATATATATATATATATATATATATATATATATATATATATATATAATATATATATATATATATATATATATATATATATATATATATAGTCGTTTAAGAATTTATGAGTGTCAGGTTATTCAGGTTATTTCCGTTGTTAAAATCCACAAATAACCAGTTTTGATTCTTATATTTTTCCAGAAAACATTACCAATAATAGAAATCATATCGAAATCAATAGTTTAAGATTTCGCAATTAATAAATCCGAAAACGCCTGATTTTTCAACTTTTATAAATATTTTTACTAAAAATATTTCAAATTTGAAATTAAATATTGGGCTATAACCTGAGTCCATAATCGCTTTCGTAATTCTCATTTGAGGTATGAAAGTCCCTCAACGGGTAGCAACGGGTTTAGTAGTTCTAAAAAAACCAGTATTATACTAGTTTTTGATTATTAAAAAGTCGTATCTTTTACATACGAACTTCGTTTTGGACATTCTTTATATTTTCAGAATCAGGGAAACATGTACTGCAAGACTAGAGTATTTTTATATGTCACAACAGCTTAATATGAAATTTCAGTTTTTCAGACGCGTTAACTAAGGTTGTAGTTTGAGCTGTTTGATTCGTTCGTCAGTTTACAAATTTGGAGGTAGTATACCATCTAGGATATTATAATAGTTGAAATGAACTCATTTATTTTTCAGAAGATGCACTAAAGCTCAATGAGTCAAATTGCAAATCGATTTTCTGTGAACTTGACCGTTCACAGCCTTTGACCCGAATTCTGGGATGTCACAAAATGCCACAACTGTAGAAATGGTACTAGTATGCCAACGATGTAGCAATAGTACTAGTGTACCAATGATGTAGTCACCTAAGAAAGTATAGGTAACAACCATCAGACCATTCATGACAGTCCTGTGGAACACTGGCAACGATAGATTGTGTGCCTAAACATTGGTATCGATAGATTGCATGTTTATTAGATAAAAACTTGGAATAGTGGACTTCATGCCTATTCCTTTGGATAAACCCTTAGGAATGAAAATAGAAAGGAACATACTGACATAGATTGTAGAGAAATCCCTGTAACAATATTGTCAGCAACGATGATTAAGATGACCCTTAGGATAGATCCTTAAGGGAGAATAACTAAGTAAACGAGGGTGGGTAACCAAGTTAACTCCTTGATAATTAAACATGTTCACTATATCATTACGGGTTGAAAACCCTATATACTGACTAGGTATCCCAACCTGACCCACTTAGTTTATTTGTATTACAGGTAGCGATACGAAGGTACTAATATATAATTATCTGCTAAGAGAATTAAAGGAATTCATAGAGTGGTAGAATATTGATGTAAGTCCTACGTTTATGCTGATGTTTCTCGTATCAGTTATGACATCCCGAATTTTTAAAATATAAACAAAACACATTTCTTCGAAAATACATAATCAATCTTTTTAAAAGAATACTCTTATTTAATAAGCATAAAAAAATCAGTCTTTTCTAGTCATGATATTGGGGATATCACAGTTGGTATAAGAGCATTATTTTAATCGAACTAGGAGTAAGGATTTATTTCTAGACTTAAACTTACAATGTTAAGCAATGATCGTAATATGAGTGTCTAGTATTGACATAAGCACTAAGTCACTTTAGGACAAGATGCATAATTTGTTTTTATGTGCTAAATGGTTTGAATTATAGCATGCCTTAGGTTGCCTTTTTAAAATGTCATTATCTAGTTAGATCTAAGGTATGTTGCCGACCTAGAATTTGGAAATTTTATGTGTTCAGGTTTCTAAACGTTTAATTACGGTATTAGAATTGACATATAACTTTTCAGAGTAATAAGGAAAAATACGTTTCTAAACCTTCCATATCTATATTCTCATCTCGGTACACTGAATGTCTGCTTTAGTGTATAGATCGACATGGTGAGAACTCGAAGCAGATTAGGAAATGGAAATGGAAACCAGCAACGTGAGCCTCGTGCAGCCGCACATGTACTAGGAGCAATGCATGCACAAGAGAAACTCACGATGGCCGGAGTCCAAGCAATGATCCGGGCTATGATGGTCGAACAGAGGCAAGAGATGAAGAAACTAATCTGTGATAATGGAACGGAGCCTACATCACCTGTTAAGCAACCTGAGATGAACGAAGGACAATTTGATGAGAGAAACTATAGTCGGACTGTTAGCCAAGTTGAGCAGAGAGTGGTTAGAAGGAACCAACCAAATGGAGGAGATGATGGACATTGATGCCAGTATAAGTATTTCATGGCATCCAAACCACCGGGCCTCTTATGAAGCCCAACACCAGTGGAGGTCACGGATTAGATCTTAGAGATGATGATGATGTTTGAGAGTCGCAGATGTAGCAACAGGCAGAAGACCGTTCTCGCAGTTCGATAATTGAAGACTAGGGTATTAAGCAGGTGGTACTTACTAGTTGATACCATGCCCAAGGGAGAAGTTGGTAAAATGTATTTGGAAGACTTTCTTAGTTGAACTAAAAATACAGTACGGATCTGAGCAAGATCTTTTGGAAATGAACAATGATATCTAGAATCCGAAGAAGGAAAAAATGAGCGTCATTGAGTATGCTGCAAGTTTTATGGAGAAAATGAACCTTATTTGGTTCCAACAAAACTCTCCAAAGTCAAAAAGTTAGCTAATGGATTGCCAGCGGACTTTGGTCAATTGGTCAAACAAGCAACTACATTGACAACCGCTATCCGAACAACTAAAAATGTTGAAACCCAGTTGAGAGAGAAGGGTCTTTAGAGAGTTGAGATAAGAGAGAAAAGGAAGTTGGAAGGAACTTCAAGATCCGACGAGAAAAATAAGTGCTCGAAGTCCGATCCAAACGACATGAATTTTGGAGGTAGTAGCGAAACCAAATGGTGTGAGAAATGCAAGAAGAAGCATTTTGGGATATGTGAAGAAGAACTGACTTTTTATAAGTGTGGAAAGACTGGTCACTATTCCAAGGATTGTACATTTAATGACAAGGTATGCTACGAATGTGGAGAAAAGGGACAAATGTCGAAAGATTCCCCGAAGAAAAACAAAGCGACAAGATTGAATGCGCCACCAAAGGCAAAAGCAAGAGCATATCATATGATCCTTGATGAAGCAACAATAGGTCGAGAGTAGAGAGTTGCTTATCCGAAGTTCAAGATATGAAGCAGTTATATTAGTATTAGGTTGTGTACCTGATGTAATAGGCGTAACATATGAATTCTCGTTGTAATTATTTTAAGAAGCAATATAATTTCCTAAGTTATATTATGTGCTTTCTATGTGATTTCCTTTTCATTATAACTCAATGAACCACAAGACGATACTTGGGACGAGTATGAGTAAGTATGAAAGGTAGTAGAGGCCTATACTACAAAAAGCACAAGACTCGCACTTGGATCAACGAAAGTCACACGGTTACTAAAGTCTCTAAGTAGTTGAGCTATTTCGTTCATTTCCATCATTAGCTTTGTTTCGGTAATAACTATGAATATAATTATTATTCCAACCCTAGTGGTCATACCGAAGTAAGTCTGACTAATCTACAAAGAAAGATCAATGTAGCATTCGACTTTAGATTGAAGAAAAGATATTCGAAGTGATCAATACACTACTAGAAAAACAGCCTTTTACGACGCTCATTGCGCGTCGTAAAACACTCAGACGACGCGCAAATGCGCATCAAGGAAGGCCCTGTCATAAAGAGAGACGACGCGCATTTACGACGCGCATTTATGACGCGCATTTACGACGCGCGGTTATGACACGCAATGTGTATCAAGGAAGGCCCTATCATAAAGGAAGACGACATGCATTTGCGTGTCGTAGTCTTACGACGCGTGTGTTTATGACACGCAATGCGTATCAAGGAAGTCCCTGTCAAGAAAGGCCATGTCATAAATAAAGACGCCATGCATTTTTGCGTATCGTTATTTTAATTTTTTTTTTTAATTATTTATAGATATACTATTTTTCAAATTAAATTTGCATTTTCATAATAAAAAATAAAATACCATATACAAAAAATACAATACATTGCACAAAATTTAATGTCATACAAATAATCATTCCAATAGTAGACAAATGTAACATTTCATGGAAAGATAAAACAAATCAATAGTTGTAACAAAAATTTACAAACTAATTAGATACAAGAAATATAAAAAAAATACCCTCAAATGCTTTTCAAAGTCTAATCTCCATGTCAGCTCTTCAACTAACTTCTCCATCTTCAACTCACTTCTCCATTTTGTTCTTAGGTTCTCTAAGGGCTCCAGCATCTCTTGCAGTTTCAAAGGCAGAAAGAAGAACAGAACGTGATATTATTTTGCCATTGGAAAGCTATGTTAACTTTTTTTTTTTTTTTTCAGTTTAGAAAAAGAATCTGCTTCTCTAAGTTATTATCCAACAACAATGCTAAAACGTGTTTAAAAGTTAAATGCAAAAAAGAGAACCTGTTCTATGACAATTCCATTAACAGGCCTAGAAAGAATTGCACGTGACTTTATAACCCTTTCAGATTGTGGAGCTTTTTCAGACTCAACTCCATCCTACAAAATACAACATCAATCAAGAAAAATATATAAGTAAACATGCAAAACCACAAAACTTACAACAAAACATAATATTATAGCTATTAACGATATATTAACCACACCTTTTGTCTCGACACTGTGGTTGCAAGCTTAGAAGATTTCACTTGCTGGAAGGTAACCTCCACAACTTTACTCCCACACACAAAATTCGGGTGTGATGTGTTTATGTAATCCATCTACCCAAAAAAGCAATATTTTCAGCCATGTCACGATAAAAATAAAAAATAGAGATAATGATACGTACCTCCATTTCAACTATGTGCCCAATCATGGTTTCAGAAGGCTGAAGACCATCACTTAAAAAATTCCCTATGACATCATCCATTCTCTTTCTAAGAACAGGAAATCTCTGTAACTCATTCACCATACATCGATGACCCATCTAAAACATGAACAAATCAGTCAGCTTAGTGTCCAATTATATGAATCTTGCACATTGAAGGCTTGGATCTAGTAAACAAGCAATTTGTCGTCTAATTAGAACTTCAAATGGAACCCGTGTAACAAAATATTAAGTTATAAAAAGTATGTAGATGTGACTTGTGAGTGAGGGGTTATAAAAATAAGACCTATTTCAGGTACAAACAATGTAGATCTAGGGTCTGTTGCATTTTGTATGGCAGTTCTGATGTCATCATCAGTCAAGTCCTCACAAGGGTCAACTTCCTACAACAGTAACTCGATTGATTAAATATATTTATTGCAAACTAAGGGATTTGGGCGTTAAATATTAATAGGTGAAAATGTGTATTCTTGCTCCTCCTATGTGTATGGAAAAAACATGTGATTAACAGCAAAACATGTACAACTCCTCACAACAACAGACGCTTCTTTTTATGACTTTTCCAACTGTCATTAGGTTAAGAATCACTTGTGCAGATGCCTTTTCTGTTCTAACTATCTCCAGTAGTGGCATCACATGAGCTGGATTGTAATCATTTCATTTAATAAAAAAAAAGAAATTATTAGTTGAAAATGTTAAATAATCTTAAGATAAAGATGTGGATTATTTTGTTTAACCTGAAGAAATTTGCCCCGATAACTCGATCTTGAGATTTGATTTTTTATCCAATTAAATTGAGGTCAATGGTGGATGTGTTGGTTGCTAAAATGCATTGAGGAGGACAAATGTTTTCAATTTCACTAAAGATTTTTTTGCTTCAATGGAATGTTCTCAATTACATCCTGCATTCACAAATAGATGATAAGAAACAGGGATAACAATGAAACAGTAGATCCAACTATTAACACAACAGAATGGAATAAAAAAACTTGGATTCAAAGATAATGGTTCATTCTTTCGAGAGGAATGAAACTCTCCAGAAATCAAAAAGATAACTACAATATTCTCTGCCCTTGACAACCAGGGAACAAAAGGGTTAAATACTCACAGACAGGTAGTGATCCCCAAAAGGCCTGTCTGGACACAGATAGTGCTAACACCACAAAAGGACAACTAAAGTGTGCACAACAAAAAAAAGTAAAAAAGACTAAACTGCCCTTCTGTGATTCTCATGGATTATGTTCCTGTGAATTGGGCTGCCCCTTGGCGTGCTTTGTTTCTCTTCCTTTGGTAAACCAGCATTTGTTTGGGCTTATCAATAGAGTTGTCAAATTATGTGTTCATATTTTATGTTTTTCTTAATTTAGCCACTTGACTATTTTCTCTAGTGATTAAACTATTAAGACATAAAACAAATAGTATTGATTTTTTTTAAAAGATCATACCTCTATAACCATATCTACATCTTTGAATTGTGAGTAATCCAATACCCCACTAACCAATGAGCTTGTGCTATCTTCTTCCTTGCTACCAATCCATTAATATTTCCTGAAAAAGTCATAATATATAACTAGTAAGTCACATAATAAATTGGCTACAAAATTGTCATGTAACCTAACAGCATAAAAATAAAAGAAGCCATGTTAAAGAGATGAACTTTCATTCTATTTCTAGTTTTTCTACCAAAATCACTCAATGAAATCAGTGCCTACCATCAGGATCTGCATTTCCAGCGATTTGAAGCCTAATGTATGACATTATCCAACAGCAATTAAGCAAGCCCCACAACAGCAACTGCATCCCCCACTGCAATAACCACAGAAAACAAATTTGTTGTCTGTGAGAGTCTGAATGACAGTAAATTACTATTTTACCCTTTTCAAATACATAGCTACTGAAAAATACCAGAAACAACCATCAGAGATAAGTTAAGAAGCCTGTGATAATGTTTTCGAGTTTTCCCAGCTTCAGTTTCAGGGATGCTCAAATGAGGATGCTCTGCAGCTCTCATAATTCTTCCAAATATATTATTGAAATCTCCCAATTTTGTGCTTATAGGTATAGGAGCCTCTATTCCCATATCTTGACTAACCTATATAAACAAATAGTCATTTTATTCATATGAGTAAGGGTAAACAGGTCATTTACTCTCTCCTTCAGACAGTATATTCGATCCAAAAAACAAATTAGTCTCTGTTTCTCACCGACATCATTTATCTATATGAGTGTTTCTTTTTGACTTGATACAAAAAGAAAGACTCAATGAGAATAAATGACTATTTTACCCTTATAGTGTTTCTTGTCTTGCACAACAAAATAGGCAAGAATGTTTCTTTAAACCTTATGTGTGTGCTGAAAGAAATATTTGCATCTATCAATTCAAGAAAAAACTAGAACTGTAACTATTATTAATAAAGATTTGTACCCTTGTTGAGTCTTGTATTGCTGTTGGGTAAGGGTTAAAATCGTCTAATGTATAACCATATCTACATCTTTGAATTGTGAGTAATCCATCTGAGTTGGCAAGGTCAACATTTGCGGGTGTGACAGCTGAGATTAAACATCTGAGTTGGTTGCGTTATTCCTTTAGGATAAACAAAAGGGATTCGGTAGTAATGGAGGCAGATTAGGGTTTATAGAGAAAAGGAGAAGGAGAGAGTGAAGGTTCTCGGCTGGTGGAGAGGATGAATTCGTTATTCCTTCCCAAACAGCAACAAATCATTCAAAACTAGAAAAAGATATGTGAAGAAATGAAAAATAAATTGAATACCTAGGTCTCTAACGCAGAAGTTCCAAAGGTGATGACGAGATGCAATCGGGAAGCTAATGGAGCAAAGTTACGGTTCTTCGTCTATGTGTTTTTCGATTTATTTGTGGGGAATCTGAAACAAACGAGAATCAAGATTCACATTCCTAATATTGAGACTTGAGAATATAATTAGGGTTTTTTCTAACAATTTCAACATCGAGTGGGAGATATGCTGGTTCTAGTGGGTAGAAGTAAGTGGGGGAAGAAGTAGGCGGTAGTAAGGAAGGAGCGTTCATAATTTGGGCAAGAGGGGAAGGAGAAAAAAAGGAAGGCGGGGTTTTTAATTTTTTCAGAATTTCATTTCCCCCTTTCCCCAACTATGGAACGCGCGTTCCATTAAAAAATATAAAACGACATCCTTAGACGACGCGCATTTTATTATAGGTGCCCTCCGTGTTTTTTTTTAAACACTAATTTAAGGGCACACAATAATGCGTGTCTTCTATTCTTAAATTTTTTGAAGAGATGACGTTTTTTAATGTCACTCTCCTTTGCGTAACATAAATCAACGAGTGTCGTGGTTTGCGCGTCGTAAAAGGGTCTTTTTCTTATAGTGATAGAGGTATCATATTCACTGTTAAGATCAAGAAGCCTGTAGCTAGAAGTGATACATGATAGAATGTGATTATATCACATTAGAGCACAAAGAAAGGTATCCTTCATGATAGAGTAGGACTTAAACAGACCTAATTTAAGCCATTGCATCATAAGATGTGAAGTCATTAGAACATAGCCCATGTGTATGTTATGGTAGTTGAAGTAAAGACCTTAATTTAGTAGGAGGAGTAGGTGCAACACCATTAATAGTCAAGAAGTCTAAGAGTTAG